>NC_068391.1:19217321-19469821 GCF_023724105.1 Carassius gibelio
GCTGAAAGCTAAGGTGCTGATTGGGTTTTATAAAATATAATAATGGTTTAATTTAAGTTTGTAAATCATTGTGTTGACAGCAACAGTAGATCATTTTCAGATCTTGAAATTATATTAAGACAAAAAAAAAAAAAGAATGTACTTTACACAGCAGTGTGCTTGCAGAGAGAGCCCACCCAGAACCTCTTCTGATTGGCTGTGATTTATTTTGTCGTGTGTCTGTTGTGGCTAGCCGAATCACAAATTTGTTAGAATCTTGTCACATAGTAAGGACACGGTGGAAGCCTTTCCACAAAACTCAATGTAGCAACACACGTGAATTTTCCTTGCATTAAGCCTCCAAAATAAATTTAATAAACAAAATAAATTTGTGACAGCTGCCAGTTTGCCGAAAGATGGAGACTGACTCATCTTGTCTACGATGTTGCGAGTGAAAAATGACCTGCTCAGTCTGTCACTTATATGCAAGGAAAACATATAAATAATCCCATTGTGAGAAGGAAATAAGAAATTAAAAATGCATATACTGTAGTACTGTGAAATATTTGTATAACACGACTGTGTATAGCAAGTCATTTTTAACTTGTAATCGAAATACAACTAACCCTCTCATTTCTTGTAGTGTTATATAACTATATTAAGTGCTATATAACTATAAATTTGATGGACAGTAGCAATGAACGTGGCAACAGCAATCGGCATACACATGACAGTGGAGTTAAATTAGTTAACAGAGCATGGGTGTAACATAGTAATGTAGCTATTACACTGCCTTCTGTGATATTTACTGTGAGCATCCTGTAATTAACACGCAGGGTTGTGTTTGTTTTTAGCTTCAAAACCTTTCAAAATGCAACCTCTATATGTGGCTAAGGAGCAAACAACATCCGTTGAAGCACTTTATTTATATATAACATACCTTATGCAATAACAGCTGCTTGTTTGTGTTTTTCATTAGTTTTAATTTTGTGTCACTCATAGTTCTTCATTATCATGCATTCTTAGAAATGTGGAGTAAACATTCAGTTACCCTGGATGCTCTGTGTAAACAATCTATAAACTATTTTGCTTGCTTAAAACCCTTCAATATGTGCATTAGCTTTCTCCTCCAAATCCCCATAAAGTACAAACCACTGCATATTTATAAATCTGTACATTTGTGGGTCACATTATGGAGGATGCTTTGCGTACATACTGTAGCTCTACTAAAGCTGACTAAGGCATATCAATTCGAAATCCCTTTTTAGACACAGCAGGGCATGCTATGATAATTAATCATTAACAACAGCCCTGACTTTTGAATAATTTACTGCCAGAAAAGACCCATCTTAAGACTTTATTAAGAGTGGATGTATCAATACTGCAAACATGCTGTAGTTCCTCAACATTTTAATTCACTACAGCGATGCTAAAAAAAAAAAAAAAGAAAACACTGTGGCGTTTTAGATTCGTCGATTCCACCTGTGCCAGAGCCTCTTGGAAGAGGAAACAGTTTGTCATCTTTCATTATTGATATTTTGATTAAGTGGGGCACCCAAAGCGAACTCTTTGCCTCGCTGCTGCGGTTCTGGGTTAATGCATAGGAGAGTGAGGAGGGAGAGTGTTTTATTTTTTATTTTTTTTTCACTTGTGCCTCTGTTTATCCAAAAAAGGTTGACATTTGAGACAGCGGTTCTTAGATGTTCCATATTTTGTGTAACCATTTTAGAGGTGATTTTATGAGTGGGTTCAGATGGTCTACTGTTAGTTTTATATATTAAGTAAGGGATAATATCACCCTGAAGGGGTTTTTTCTGCATAAACAACCAGCTGGATGTACATTATCCTGCTTATTGCATGGCTACTTACCACATAAGTAAATAATTAGACAAACAAAATTGTTGAAATATTTGAATGCAAAGCTTCCATGAAGACAGCACTTGCGAGTAAGCAGCAAGTTCAAACTTGATGACATTTAAGGTATACTAAGGTATACTAACTTGTGTGTTAAAGAAGAGTGTTAAGTGCTGACTTCAGTTACTCAGATTAGCATTTGTTATTAGCTTTTACTGGTTGTTATCGAGGGATAACATATCTCGAAAATCGCGACCGACCAATCAGAATCAAGTATTCCACAGAGCTGTGTAATAAATTTAAATAATAAATGTAGCAAATTATGCATTATTACACCTCTTCTAAACTTTATATTTTTTGTAATTAAAAAATAAATAAAAATAAGGTCGAATTCTATTATAGTAAAATTATATTTACAGTACCATGGTTTTTTGGCTTATTGATTACCATTTGTATAAACACAGTTTTACTACAAATGTCATGGATAAACTATGGTTAGTGTTGCAAAACCATATTTAATTTGTGGTTACCATGATTTAACTATAGTAAACGTCCATTGTTTTTATTTGGAGTAAAACCATAGTTCATTTCTGTAAGGGAATGAGCAGCATCATACGATGAATTTAAAAGCAGCTAAAAGCCATTATAATCAGTGATGCTGTCTACACTGGATGTGGCACAGTGCAACCTATATTGTTGTCCTATACAATGGCAATCCTACACTATATTGTTGAATTAATGTGGTTCAGATGTAACCCAGGCTCACTGGAAATACGTGACATTACTGCAACACAGATATTGCGTATACCTCACGGAATGTTTCGCAGCAGTTTCAAAGTGAAATGTCCAGTGAGTTTTGCAAAAATGCACGTTCAATATGTGACCTTGGTCATGTTTTTATTACGTTGATACGGGGATTTAAAGATTAATGCTCTTTGTGTTGGGAAGTAACATACCCCCTACACCAGTCCCAACCCTTAACCTAACCGATAGTGCTACCAAATTCAAAAGTGATATAAAAACACATTTAGTGATGGAACTGGGCAATTTTAACTTTCTTATACAAGGGTTTGAGCTGTTTTGTCTAACCATAGTTCAACAGAATTTTTACCAGAGTACTTAACCTCACAAGAGCAACACCGTATTGCATGAGCTACCCATACATATAGAAAACCCATACAGTACATACGAAGCTGTATACGTGATTCTAACATTCAAATGTATAATTTGTCAAATCTTGCAGCATATGTTAAAATATGTTAAAATACTGTATAACATAATATTCTCCGAGGAACTGTGTGAAAATTAGATTCTTTATGGACACCCTGGCCATGTAAATATTATATTATATTTTATATTATATTATAATTATATTTTGTGTGAAAAAGAATAAATGTTGTTAGAGTTTTACTGCCTTTAATTTTAATTTCAACTGGAAACTGCAACGATTCGTACATATAGGAACGTTTATATATATATATATATATATATATATATATATATATATATATATATATATATATATATATATATATATACATATATAGTTTTTTTTTTTTTTTTGCAGATATGTACGTAGAGGCAAATATTTCTAATGAGCCTGGGTAGTTCAGACGATGAAGGTGTGATCATGCTACTGTGGGTTTGGGAATTTATTATTTTTTTGAGAGAGAGTAAGATGCACCTTAGATAGAATTTAATTTGAACAACGAAGTTCGAAACAGAGCTGAACTCTTCATGTGATCACACTTTCCACCCAATACCATTAGCACCTTCATTTTCAACACAGTTTGGCAGTGCTGTGAACCATTAACAGATCTTTCACACAACTCAAATAGAAGCTTCCCATAGATAACCTGTCCCTAACTGTGCAAGCAAGTGTGACATGAAGTTTTACCTATTATTAAAGTTAAACAAAGAAGTTTGATACTGATATGAATAATGAATTCAAGAATGATATCACACAATATGGCTGCAAAGTTCAGGTTAGATATAAAAAGTGAGCTTGGAGTGAGTGAGTGAAACCTTTTCATGATTTTCAGTTTCAGTTTAAAGTCTGTGTTAACCGTTGAATAAGGAAAATAAGAGGACAGGGCTAAATTTTTGCACACATTCGCAACATCTCTAGCTCTATTGAAGATTGTCAATTTGAAGGAAGGAAGGCATTTCTGAAGGGAAGCAAATGTTAGGGTTAGGGTTCAGATTTTAACCAAAGATTACGCAGGCAAACTCTTTTTTTTTTTCTTCTGTGGATTACCTTGCTCTGATTAATTGTTCACCACAAGACTAGTAATGTGCAATAACAAAGTAAACAGGCTCGGTTTCGATTTCATGCCGACTTAAAGACCCTGATGTTACAACAGCAATGGAATTTACCTCAGTCCATAAAGAACTGTGCCATCCGGGTGAAGACGAATCATTCGGTTCTTCACCGTCACACCGTGCAGGAAAGACTTCTTGTCATTCAGGAAGTAGGTATCTGGGAGCCATAACTGATCAGCCACACGGTTGTCCAAAGTGAGGTTCAAAGCCATCTCGGCATAGGCCAACCGTTTGTCCCTCCAGCTCTGTTGGAAATACATGGTGATGGTGTAGTCCTGCAAAGAGCACAGAAAATCAGATAGCGAGTTAAGGTAGGTTGAAAATCTTTATTATTTACAGTTATTTTCAAAACAAACTTTTCAAATGACAGTTTTAGTTGGCAAAATGAACAATTTTGTTGTTTTTGTGTTGTTTTGTGTGTTTGCTCTGGTTTGACAGAATTGTAACATTCATAAGAGCAAACTCATTACAAAACATTTCTACTTAAAGGGGGGGTGGGGGGGGGGTGAAATGCTATTTCATGCATACTGAGTTTTTTACACTGTTAAAGAGTTGGATTCCCATGCTAAACATTGACAAAGTTTCAAAAATTAAGTTGCACGTTTGAAGGAGTATTTCTGTTCCAAAAATACTCCTTCCGGTTTGTCACAAGTTTCGGAAAGTTTTTTTTCGATTGTGGCTCTGTGTGACATTAGATGGAGCGGAATTTCCTTATATGGGTCCTAAGGCACTTCTGCCGGAAGAGCGCGCGCTCCCGTATAGCACAGCACTGAGAGCACAACAGACGTTCACTGATCAGAGCGAGAGCGTGGCGAAATGTCACAAAAGGAGTGTGTTTTTTGTTGCCAGGGCAAGACAACCCTGCACAGATTACAAAAAAAAAAAAAAAAAAACAGCATTAAGGGACCAGTGGATGGAGTTTATTTTTACAGAGCATCAACGGAGTTGTGCAAGTGTTTGTGTTTGTTCCCTGTATTTCGAAGATGCTTGTTTTACAAACAAGGCCCAGTTTGACGACGGATTTGCGTATCGTTTATTTCTTAAGGATGATGCAGTTCCAATGAAAAAGGGTCACGATCGTGTGTTGGAACCGCAGGCGATGAGTAAAACTGCTTCAAATATCTCTGTGTTGTTAACTTAGCTATCGGCGTGTAAGCACATCAAGTAAACAACATGCGATGTTGTCATCAAACTGCACTTTCCACATGTACAGCTTAAAAAACAAAAGAAAGACGACAAAGTGGAACTTAATCATTTTCCAAAACCGCTAAGCAAATATATACAGTTTCAGTACATACCACATAGAGACATTGTTGCTGATGCTGCTCTTGTTAAATTTCAGCCTCTGGATCTGATTCTGGATCATAAATATACGCTGAATCTGACTGTTAGCCATGTTTTGTTTTGGTTGGTTTTGTCCTCAAGGTAATGTCACAGCTTCCAGCTCTCAACGCAAAAGCTTACTCGCGCTCATGATTCTTTAGCTCCGCCCACACGTCACGCCTCCAGCCGGTCATGTTTTTCCGGGAAAAATCGGTACAGACTATCTTTCTCTTATGAATATAATAAAACTAAAGACTTTTTGGAGTTATGAAGGATGCAGTACTACTCTATAGGTACTCAAGATTAACAGGATATTGAGTGAAAATGAGCATTTCACCCCCCCCCCCCCCCCCCCTTAACAAGAAGGTAATGAAAATATTATGGAATGGATTGAGATGTGTACCAGCGTTGATGATTAAATAAGCAACGCAAATATACAAGTTTGATGCGATAAGGTTCATTTGAGCAGTGACTTTTGGATGTTGGGCAAACAGAATTGGCTGGGAACACTCTTAAGGTCCCTTACTGATATGATTCATCACTGCTTCAGTGCTTTTAATGATAAAGCATTCTGTATAGACACTAGACAAGGGATAGACAATGTCAGTCCTGGAGTGTCGCTGCTCCAACCCTAATCAAACACACCTGAACAAGTTAATAAATGTATTAAGGATTACCAAGGCTGAACGCAGGTGAGGTTTTTTTATTTTCTTCTCTGGGTTGGAGTTAGAATCTGCAGGAGTTGCCAACCTGTGCACTAGTCTAATGTAATACGCCTACATTTAATTGTGCTGCATGATTTAAGGATATGGTCCTGTAAAGAAATTAAGTATTTGACTTCCCATTGAGGCTCTTGTTTACAAACTGTTGTAGAAACAGAATATTTCATAGGCCAATTTCATAGTTTCTGTATAACTGATGACTGATAAACAGATACAAATAATCAAATAGAAGTTTCCAGTGTCTGAACTTCTTTGAAGATATATTTTGACATCTAGGCATACAGAAAATGTGGAATAGTCTTACCAGTGTATGTTATTATTAGAGCATATGTAAGGCAAGGCAAGGCAAGTTTATTTATATTACACAATGCTAATTCAGTGTGCTTTACATAAAAGAAAGTAAAATAATAATAAATAAAAATAATAATAATAATAATCACAAAAACAAAACAAGGATTTTAAAAACTTTGAAAATGATTTAAAACTGATTTAAAACGAATTTAAGTCAGTTAAAAATAGAAAATGACAGTGCAATACATAAAATACAGTGCAATCAGTTTGGACATTGCACAGTGCGCATTCAATAAATTGAAACTTAAAAAATGAATTTTGAGTCTAGATTTAAATGTTACAAATTTTTTAGCATGCACATCTGATCTCTTCTGGAAGCTGGTTCCAGCTGCCGGTGGCAAAATTGCTAAGGGGATTACCCTTGACTACTGAAACTAAGATCTGACTCCAGAATCACACCAAGATTCCTGACTTGATTTTTAGTTATATGACCCCTAGAGTCAAGGTATACATTCACCTTGAGAACTTCATATTTTTTTCAAAATGCAATAACTTCAGTTTTCTACTTGTTTAACTGAAGAATATTTTGTCACATCCAACTGTTAATTGCATTAATGCATTGGCAGAGGGATTCAATGGGGCTGTAGACATTTGGTGATAAGTCTAGGGAAATCTGGGTGTCATCAGCATAGCTGTGATAGGCATTTGTTTCTTTCTCATTATTTGACATGGTGGGAGCACATACAGGCTAAACAAGAGTGGTGCAATAATTGAGCCTTGTTGGACCCCGCATGTCATGGACGTCCACTTAGACTTATGCTCCCCTAGACTCACATAATACCCTCTCCCTTCTAATTATGACCTGAACGATTTGAGTACCATACCAGAAATCCTGAACCAGTTTTTTTTCTAGTCTCTGTAGAAGTACGCTATGATCGACAGTGTCAAACGCAGCACTGAGATATTTTGCCAGAATCATAATTTAATCTAATATTATTTATTATCTTAATGAGGGCTGTCTTTGTGCTGTGATGCGGTCGGAAACCAGACAGAAAATTGTCCAGGTATCAATTTGAGTATAAGTATTAGTTCAGCTGGTTAAAAACTATTAGATATGTAAGATACATCTTTAAAATAATAATAATAATAATAATAATAATAATAATAATAATAATAATAATAATAATAATAATAATAATAATAATATAGTATATATGTTTTATAAAATGATTTCATCCAGAAAGTAAAATCTTTTAGACCCTTTTGACAGTATGGTGGGGATACAGGTCTAATTTAAAGTTTTTGGAATACATGCCTAATTTCTTTTCTTTTCTTTTTTTTTTGAATTTGTGCATACATTTTAATTTTCATTGAACTTGTAAGGTTTAACATTATACCCTGCTATAATGTATATAACAATAACCCTTCTGAAAAAAAAAGAGTGTGCTTAATTGTATGGAATGTGCACTTGTAGCATACTATTTAAATACATGACATACAAGTTACAAAAAAATGACAGATTTTATTAACCATACATTTTTTGTAATTAAGAAATTACATATGACGGTGTAATTAAAGTTGGTATGAAATTGACTTTCATTATTATTATGTTTTTTTTTTTTTTTTTTTTTTGCCCCTGTAATGTTTAATTGAAATGTAACATCTAGACCTTACGGTGAAAATGACACTATACAGGACTCCAATATTTTAGTTCACTGAAGTCATCCCCCTACAAACTCAGATTTATCTTAGTTCAATGCCCACATATTAAAATACTAGTCATCGACCCTACATTTTTTCATTGTCTAATACATTGCATTTGGATATGCTGAAAAAAATAAATGAATAAATAAATAAAATCTGTCACTACTTCCATGTCATTGTAACTCTTAAATTGTTGGATTATTTTCAACCCTTTGCATCTCGGATGTAGCACAGCACATTTTCACTACTTTTTTTTTTAATGTCCAGGGAAAGGCAAGTAAAACAAAACATCCGATTGAAGACCTTGTGTTGTGCGGCATCTTCAAAACATCACAGTTCAAAGAAATTTTGGCAGTACCTTCATGATGGATAAATCAAAGAGACATACTTGTTCTTGTAGAAGAAAAGAAGGGGGAAAGTGAAAGAAAACAACTTCATACTTGAATGAATACTTTGAACAAATTAAAATAAAATCTTCTGCCTGGAACAGGATGGACATTCTCCGGTGGCTCCAAGTGGAGGGATTGCGGTAAGAAGAAAACAAGGCATCATAACTCTGTGTTCCTCCCAAAATGTATCTCATCTTTCATCTCTGATATCTGTCTTTTTTTATGACTTTCTTTAACGGGTTCGTTAAACTGTACAAAATAGTTCCTGAAAATTTTTTTGTTTACTTTTTTTAACAAATGTTGACATTCTACCCAGAATGACAAACTTAATATTATGAGTTTAATTTTCTATTAAATTCTAATATTGTTTGCTAATTTTAAACTGTAACGTAAATCTTCCCTCAAGTGAACAACAGTTGCTCCGATGATCCACAGAATGGTATGCAACAAAGAAGCTGTTTTTTTTGTTTTTTTTACAATTATTAATTAATATTTACAGATGAGGAAAAAGACGTGTACTGTGCTGCGTAAACATAAAACCATGTCTGCATGTGTGATCGGAGAAACGACAAACAACATGCACTACTCTACACTGCTCAAAACTCCCATTTAAATCATCAGTGGCAAATTCTTTAAATATGAAAATGGACTTATAGGCTACACCCTTGACTGCATTCCTGTTTATGGCTCCAACAACATAATCAAATTTGCAGAAGACACCATGGTGGTAGGTCTGATCTAAGATGTTGATGAGTCAGCCTATAAGGATGCAGTGCAACACCTGTTTGTGTGGTGTGCCACCAACAATCTGCAACTAAACACCCAGATGACAAAGGAGATCATTGTGGAATTCAGGCAGATTAGGGGTCATACACCCACCCCCATCTACATTAATGGAGTTGTAGTGGAGTGTGTTTCGAGTTTCAAGTTCTTTGCCATCCACATCTCTGATTACCTCACCTGGTCCCTTAACACAGCAGACACAGCACACAGCAGCACCTATACTTCTTACAGAGCCTTAAGAAGATTCTCCTGAGTCCCAAGATCCTTGTGGAATTCTACTGCTGTACCATTGAGAGCATACTCACAAATTGCATCTCAGTATGGTACAGCAATTGCTCCACATCTGACTGCAAAGCACTCCATCAGGTGGTGAAAACTGCTCAATGGATCACCGGCACCCAGTTAACTACTATTGAGAACATTTATCACAAGCGCTGCCTGTGCAGGGCAAGGAATATCATCAAGGATGCCTCTCACCCTAACCATGGACTTTTTACCCTCCTTCCATCTGGCAGGCGTTACAGGAGCCTATGCTTTCGCACAAGTAGGCTCAGGAAGAGCGTTTTCCCCGAGGCTGTGACCCTTCTGAACTCCACACAACCAATATAACCTGCACCTTCTCTCTTACTGCACTGGTCAAAGTATTTTACAAACATGTATTTGCACTACTCATATTTTGCACAGACTGTATATTGTTCAAGCTATTACACTGTAAACTGTCTAACATTTTTACTGTACAAAACACAGTAAACTATTTCTATTAAAATATTATTGCACTACTGATATTTTGCATAGAATACATTAACAATACTACTGTACACTCAAACAACTGTATTTATTACCACTGTTCTTACACTGCTGCTGTTCATAAACAATCAGAGTCTCATCTTCCATTCCCTTTAAGAGCCAGTTGCGCTCATGCCATGACGGATTTGCTATTTGCTCGACGGAATTTGGCAAGCACAAAGACAAAACGCGTCTCTGAGATGAAACGGAGCTGCTCGTGTGCGAGCAAATACATTGATATATATATATATATATATATATATATATATATATATATATATATATATATATATATATATATATATATATATTTAATTAGCCTACAAAAAATTATTATGCATTGCAATCCTTTAATTTTTAATATTTGCCATGTTTGTGTGCTGCTGTGCATCCCTGTGTTTAATAAGCAGTGTGTAGGCGGACCCACCTATACTAACACGCTCTTTAAATAAAAATAGAAAACATTGCGCCAGACTTTAGAGCAGGTTGGAGTTGGTCTATGGCGCAGTCTATTTTCAGCTCCTTAAAATAGCATTGCGCCAGCAATGCGCCTGAACACACCTGCTTTTTAGACCAGCACGCCCATGAGCAGACAAATAGGCGCAAATGCATTAGCTAATTAAACGACATGACGCTGGATGGGAAAATGTGCTGCACCTTGCATCGCATTGCGCTGGGTAAATTATAGGGCCCAGAGACTCCACAACATGTTGGCGACATAACACCGGGAATAAAAGTTACACCTTTTTTCTTTGTGTGAACATTTGGGCGGTGTTATGCAAATCTTCCCACATTGTGATGTGGACAATCGCGGGTCATGTCATAATGAACAGTTTAAGGTAGGTGTGGTTGAATCTTAACTATTATAGAGAATATTTTTTTTTTACTTGAGACTTCTTTATGCACCAAGAGCTTGTAACACTCCAAAGAGAAAGAAAAATGTTAAATCACATTATATGCCCCCTTTAATCTTAGTTCATCTTCAAGCAAAATTAAGACTCATTATGAGATTTTGTCACATTTGGTAATTTTGTAATTATTATGATTTTAGACTGTTATGTCTGCACATTCTCTCAATTAGAAATTAAGCATCGTGAAGCTAGTGTGTTGTCCCTTCAATGCCTGGGAGCGATGTTATGTGAAGTTTAATCTATACAAATCTCACTGTCATTGGATTTTAATTAAATTTCACTTGGAGCTTAATAATGCTGCGACCAGAGCTAATTAACACACCTGCAGTTTAATGCAAGTACCACATGAAGGAGATGTAGCATAAACAACATCGTCTAAACCTGATGATGGGCTTGCAACAATTCAGCAGTGATACTTTAATTAGCCAGACTGATAATAAAACCATTTTCTAGTTAAAACACATCTAGGAAATACTACAATATATGTTCCTGCTTCTGTACATTCAGCTGATGTCAGAGTGATTGCATTTATGAATGCTAACATTATATTCTCATTGCCAGTGTCCATTTTTCTGAGCTCCAAATTTCTCTACAATTTAGTCTTTACAATTTAGTTTGAATGTTTTTACTGTACTGTTGTTGAAGAGTAGCACATTTTTGGATGACTTACAAGTGTAATATACAAGTGTAATATGTATAATATACACATTTTTCTAATCAGCCGATCACTTGGCATCAACTCAATGCATTTAGACATCTAGATGTGATGAAGATGACTTGCTGAAGTTCAAACCGGTCATCAGAATGGGGAAGAAAGGTAATTTAAGTGACTTTGAAAGTGGAATGGATGTTGGTGCCAGACACTATCATATCAATATCGATTCCCTAGTAAAATAAGCATGCATATGCACACCATCTGAGGTGTCGGTCAGAAGACATCAAAGTTGCATAAAGAGGCATAAGACTGCACACTCACATGTAGGTGATTCTTTATTTACCAACATTTCGGCACAACAACAAGTTATTCCATCATCAACCTTTTTCTTAGAGGCAAAACTGGACCGTGAGAAATGTCAGAGAGGTAAATGAACTTGACCGGTACATAATCTTCAAAGTACCTCTTTGAAAGAAGTGTTTAGTTATGACTTTTTCTGTGAAAAAGAAGAAGTGAAATTGTTTCCTAAAAATGAGGAGCTACTGTAATGTATTCTGAGCATAATGTCTTCTGTTCACACATCAACTCAGCAGGGTTTATTTTAGTCAGGTGAAAACTGCTGCCTGTGATGACTGTCGAAGGACCCTCACTGATAATGAGGACACGGCATGCATTAGGGTCCTCTGGAAACTGAAGTCCTCAGAAGTGCCAGAAGTTCAGCCATCTAATTTACACAGAGGTCCTTAAGGTAGCGTATCGCACCCAAGTCCACTTGACAGGTTGACATGACCGCTTCAGTTTCACGTGATCCTTCAGAAATCATTATAATATGTTTTTGGAAACAGTTGAAGTGATTATTATTATTATTAGTAGTAGTAGTAGTAGTAGTAGTGTTATTTTTTTATTATTTTTTGGAAGCTGTTACTTTTTTTCAGGATTATTGGATGAGTAAAGTTAAAAAAGAACAGCATTTATTTAAAATAGAAATGTTTTCTAACAGTATAAGTCTTTATTATAACTTTTCTAATGAATTCTGAATAAAATCATTAATTTCTTTAAAAAGAATTTTTCTGTAAAAATACAAATACAAATAAATAAACTAAACTCTGAACTTTTGAACAGCAGTGTATACTGTTACAAAATATTTCTATTTTGAATAAATGCTTTTTAACTTTTTATTCATCAGAGAATTCTTAAAAAAAAAAAAAAAAAAATCACAGGTTATAAAAATATTAAGCAGCAAAAAGGTATTTAATATTAATATTAAATCAGAATATTAGAATGATTTCTAAAGGATCATGTGGCACTGAATACTCTAGTAATGATGCTGATGAAAATTCAGCTTTGCATCAAAGGAACATTTTTTTTATGTACATTAAAATACAAAGCCTTTATTTTAAATTGCAATAATATTCCACAATATTACTGTTATTCATTCTTTTTCATTAAAATTACTGTTATTTTAATCAAATAATTGCAGCCTTAATGAGCAGAATAAACTTCTTCATGTAAAACATTACAAATCTTACTGATCCCAAACCTTTGAATGGCAAAGTGTGTATATAATTAGCTAATTTTAAGGATACATGAAAATAACCAAAAATAATTTGGGGTTAAATTTATTTAATTTATATATAATTTTAATGGGGATTGTTATTTGATTGTTTAAATAAAAAAAAAAACATGCCTTCAGATTTTTGAATCAAACTAATGTGGAAGGAGCTTTATTTTCCAGGTGTTCTCTGAAAATTTCCCAATTAGAAATCTAATTTTAGATCATATTTCCTAGCCTGGTAATACTAAACTCTGGAAGGGCATAATTGACAAGTGTTTTCTTTCTTGTGGGGGGTGGGGTGGGGGGGGGTGCTTGTCTGAAGTTTAAAATCACTGGTTACCCATAAGCCAGTCGCATTTCGTTTGGTTATGACGTATGTTATTCGCCGGCTCAGCCGCCTCGAACTTCCACTGTAAGGCGTCTCCAGTTTCCCACTAACGTTAGGTAACAGTTGATAAATTTATCTTTTCCCAAAACCTGTCGGGACTCGGGAGTAGGTCCACAACTTCACCTCCATTCAAAATGTAAAACAAACACTTTTCTTGTTCGGGCTTCAGTTGGCAAATGCTGGGAATATTATCCAAAACAGAGCAAATAGCATCCCGTGTCTCCGTGTCCAATTTCGATTTCCCTAACCTAAACTACAATCCTAAATTCGGCGTTAGCGTCTACATCCCGGCTCTCAGCCCGCCCTCTGTTTGTTGATTGGCCGGCTGTTTTGGAGCCGGAGGAAAGCTTGGAGATAGTTCGCTATCTTAGACTGAGTACAGAAGCGAACTGAAATTGAGCGGAAGTACGAAGTCTGATGTAGTCAGGCTACATATTTCCTACTGTCAAACCATTATTATCTGACAGTAACCGATCCAGGTGCAGCACCTCATCTCTGGGGTACTTTATGGATTCAGGCCGCAGGCATTGAAGCCGAGGCGCTAATAAAACCAAAGTCCCTGACTCTGCATGAAGAAATGATGAATGCAGTAAGTCTGCATGGGGTCTCCACGGTAAGTATGTATAGGGAGTTGTCAGCAGAAATTTAGATGACTGCTCTTTAAGTAAACTGCTTTTTAAGGGCTCCAGGGTGGTGTTTAATTTGAGGTGATGGTCCAGAGCCAAAAGGTCTACTGGTGCAACATAATTGGTCATGACCGCAGTTATACATAATCATCCATACTGATCATTTTCTTGCCATGAAGACTCAATAAAACAGCCTTTAAACATATTGTATATTATTAAAGAAACACAGCTAACTTATTCTCAAAAAGTCTGTCAAATTCAGCCCAATGTACTGTTTTAAAATAAAGGAACTTTGGTGTGTTACCCATATCATGAATAACAAAAACAACAATTAGAAACAACAGCAATATCAGTAATGCCAAATCAGTGTTACTAACCATGTTGACTTCTGAGATGGAGTCAATACTGGCAATATTTATACTCATTCCCACAATGACTGGAGGACCTACAGAAAAGAAAGAGAGAGAAACGTTTAGACAATTATATTATCACTGTATTGCAGCATCACCATAACTCAAACTCTAAAGTGAAGACCTTTTCACAGACATAAGCCAAATACACTTCAGCTTGTTAATATCCATTTTGCATGGTACTAAGTGCTTTCAAAAATCTGAGTAAATCTGAAGCCTCTAAAATGGGAAACTTTCGAGTGATTATTTCATCCTCTACTCATTGTATCAACCCAGAGTCTGAAAGTTCTGTAAAGCTCACCAATCAGAATCAAACTTCCCCAAAAAAAAAAAAAAAAAAAAAAACTTTCCAGTTTTGTGTGCAATATGCATCAGACAGTCAATGAACAGACTGTGGGTGTGCGGTCTTAGACAGACTATTAGAGAAAAACAATCTTCTAAACATTGGCAGAGTTTTCCTTTTCTCTATGTGGGTGCAAGTGAGAACGCATGTGTTACAAAAAGCTCCAAAAAACTGAATAAAGCCCACATAGCTACAGAAAACAAACAAACACAAAAAAAATCCTTTCCAATAGGCCCAAATTGCTCATGACCAGGGTTTGAATTAAGGGGGGAAGCAGGGGCATGGCATCCTCCTGGTTGAAAAAAAAATGATAAAAAGCATCCCATCAATAAAACCATCAACCAATGACCATCCCCTTTGGGTTAATAACATGTATTATGTAAAACTTATCATGCGACTGAAATGTTAACATATCTCAAGTAGAGAATTTTTTGAATACGGCGATTGGTCAATTAAAGCTAGGTGGTATGGTTCAAGCGCAACTTTTGAATTTCCTCAAAAAGAAGACAACAGAAAAGGTATGATTTTTCCTTCATTAGAATAAAAAAAAAACATTCCCCTGACATAATGTTATTGTGCTGTATGTGTAACTGTGAGGAATTGAGAGATTTTTGCAAAAATGAAACAAAAGCACGTCTTGTCCAAAATAATTCACTGTGTAGAAATGACCTTATAATTCAAACAATTTAAGAAAAAATACCCATGTATGAGTTTTTGTTTTTTATATTCATTGCACAAGCAATTTACTTTTCTGAATATCAGTAGGCCTACATGCGCATGCATAAATGTGTTATTAATTTTAAAAACAGTGCATAATAACAGAGTGTTTCGTTCCTTGAATGAATCAGTTTTTAAATTAATCAAGTGAGCAAGAGATTTAACAGTCCGTCCATTCGGGTGAACACTGAGCATACTATCCAGCCTATCTGCTCTAAATAGTATTGTAAATTACTAATATCACATAGAATTAAGGATGGGACAGTTTGCACATTGGGATGCAGGCTTGTTTCGTTTCTAATTGAATCAGCAGTATTGAACGAATCGTTCGAACAATTAAAAAAACATCATTCATCAAAACAGGAGTTTGATGTCACCTACTGGTGGTTTTATTGTCATCATAATTTATCTATGACTGGCCTAAAAAAGATTTTTTTTATATATACAATTTGCCACAGGAAAATCATTGATTCGATGAATCAGTTGATTCAATTATATACCTTTAGAACTGTAAATTTTATGGTCGCTTATAGGTCATCCATCTTCTGTGCAGTCTTAAAAATATCTCTAAAATGCCATCCAGACCCACTAAAAAAAAAAAAAGTGTTCTTCTGACTGCAGTTTTGAAATATTTACTGAGCACTTGACTGAGAGTGCAGTCCTCCATCTCTCTGTGTATCCTCTCCATCTTCTTTTAGCAGTGGTACTTTTCACCCCCAGCTTTTTACCGTCGACGTTTGCACAGCATTCTTCCTCACTCTTAAATGCCCGCAGTTCTGTTACTCTCTCACCCCACCTCATAAAATAGAAAATGGAGAGAAAGAGAGAAACGGCACTCGCGGAGCAAAGGTAAAAATGGAGCCATTTTCCTGTGCGCTTTGTGAAGGCATCCAGCAAGAATTTTCCCAAGAGATGTTAAAGAACACTCATTGGCTAGTTGTAAACAGCAAAGCCTGAAATCTTCTGCACGCTTCTGCCACTACATATTTTTGACCCAGGTTTCCATGAAACAAAGGAACATTGGACAACGTTGCACCGGATATGCTCTTCCTCGGCTTCAATGCCGCATCCTGAAATAAAACCACTTACCTGAGTCTGAGGCTCTTACAGAGAAAGAGTGTTTTTGCCTACGCTCCTACAATCATTAGGAAGTGCTGCAAATGTTAACCATTTTCCTATAATAACAGCTTACATTTTTTTTTCCAGGTTCAAGATCTGTGATATGCTGTCGTTTGAAAAAAAAAAAAAAAAAAAAGGCTTTAAAGCTAAACGTAAAGTTGCAGTAATACATTTCTGTTAATGCACTAATGATGTAGTTCCTGTGGGTGAAGTTCATTGAGGGTGAAAAAGTTATATAAAAAAGAAAAAAAGTCCCTAACAACAGAATTCTATTTAAAACAAACTGGTCATAAGCTGTTTATCAGGTTGACTAAGCAAAAGCAGAAATATAAAGAGGGCATGAACGCAGAATGTTTATATACATGTTAAAATACTTTTCCCCATCCCAGTTTAATATGCAGAGGCAGCTATATGTAAGCCATTTGTTGGCTGATTCCCCTGAAATGTACAGCATTGGCTCAACCTGCCATGTTGTGGTGTGGGAGAGAATCACCTAATGAGGAAGATGATAATACAAAGTCTTTAATAATCCACATAGGGGGTAATCTATAGGGACAAGGCAGAAAGACAGGCACGCATTGATGAGACCAGACAACCAAACACTGAACAGAATCCAACTTATATGTCAAACGTTAATGATGGTAATAAGATGACACACCTGAACATAATGACACAATAAACATGGAACACAGAACACAACATAATGAGTCCAGGGGCATGACACAACCAGTGGCATAATGTGTGTCATTAAAAAAAAAAAAAAAGTAAAAAGAGTATTTGATCACTTTATAAAACATAAATGTGAAACTTATAATTTTATTTTAAATAATAATAATAATATTTCTGTCAAAATGTGTGTATTACTTGAGCAATATGGGTGTTTAAATCATACTTTTTACAGTTTAGTTTATGGCTTTGCATTCTCTTGCAACAAAGCTGCAAAAAAATGGTTTTGACAGAAAATATGGTAACACTTTATAATAACTGCACAATATTAATCATTAATTAAGCATTAGTAAACAGAAAATTCATAATTTATAAAGCATTAATAGACAGTAATAAGCAGTTTATAAATACAGATATAAATGTTTTATTCTTGATTTAAAAGCATATCTATAATGTGTTTAATAATTGTATTTTCATACTTTTTTCATGATCAATTTATCATTTCTCAATGAAGTATAGCATTATTTACAAACCAGTTATTTAGGAGTTGCCAGTGATTCATAAGATCACAAGAAATGTAGTAAATTCAGGTAGTTATAAAGAATTTAGTAGTGGTCAGTTAACTATTTATGTGAGCTCATCTAAAGTGAGGACTAGTTATGCCTTGTAAAGCATTTATAAAGGATATTTAAAGGCTCAGTTATCTTCTAAACAAAAAACGGAAACAAACACAACACAGTGATACAGAACTTAAAAATAGTAACAGCCTTTAAATCTCATTTGTAAAAGCTTTACAAGACATAAATAGTCCTCACTTTAGATGAGCTCACAAAAATAGTTAACTAACAACTACATATGTTTTATAACTACCTGAATTAACCCTGAATTACAATAGAAATATGTTAATAAACCATTTATTAACACTATAAGTAACTATTACTATATGTCTGAATAAAAAGATGTGTGAATGCACATTTAAATAGTTTATGAATCATTTACTTACAATTTCTAAGTGATCTTATGAACCACTCACAACTCCTTAACAACTGGTGTATAAATAATGCTATACTTAATTTAGAAATGATAAATTGATCCTTAATAAAGTATGAAAAAAACAATTATTAAATACATTATATATATGCTCTTAAATCAGGTATAAAGCATTTATATCTATATTTATAAACTGCTTATAAATGTATATTAATGCTTTATAAATGATGAATTAACTGTTTCCTAATGCTTTACTAATGATTAATAGCATGCAGTTATTATAAAGTGTTACCGAAAATATTACTAAGTTCTTTTTTCACACTAAAATCATCTTAATACTTTTTATGTCAGGCGGCTATAATACTAACACTGAATGTTTTAATGTTTACAAATTGGCTCTACTGACTTAAATTGTATGTCAATTTTTTTTTTTTTTTTTTTTTTTTTTTTTTGAGGATAAAAAGAGACAAGCGAACAATTTGTCTTAATCAACATCATGCAACAAATAATGTTGATGGATCTCAACTTGTACTGATCTGGGAATATTTCCTCTGATTTGATAATAAAAAGAAACAAGGCCATCCATCAGGAATATATTTCAACTGCATTATAATGACACTTAAAATGTCTTTAAATGAAAATGCATGAGGCAAAGTATGCTGCTTTTTCTAAAGAAACACAGAGAGCACAAAATGGCTGATCATTCCAACTTGAAGCTGTCAAATGTTCAATAGGACTTTTTCCATCATTGTATACCTTAACTTTTTTTGAATTTATTTGGTTGATGCTTCAGGGCACCTGCACATTCCCCTTTCTGAAACCCACCACCACCACCACCACCACCTCAGGAGTTCAGTGTGTTTTCACCAGTTTTTCCCTCTCCATCTGCACTGGCTGATGGCACTGTCATCTGTATACATATTTCAATGACAAATGTAAGGCAGGTGGCTTCTCTAGAGATGCTATCTCCATTCAGACGACCACTTTGCTCCCCCAATGCCTTTGTTTTGCTAAACTGTAGGCAGATCACATGGAGCCCGGTCCCAACACAGCAAAAAAGAGAATAGCAGGTAGAAATAGCAAAAATAGCACTTCTGACGGAACACAAGTGCCAACTGTCCTGGGCTGAATTCTCATGGGTCGCCGCTTTTTCCCTAAGCAGGTTTTCACTGACACAGCAATGTATCTCTCCTGCAGGTAATGATGACGGTAATGTCTAGTGTTTGTGTTGAACCTCTTTCCTTAGGAGAGAGCTGAAAGTGCTTACTGGTGGGGGGCAAAGGAAACTCATAGCAGTCTATCTGGGTGATGTATAGCCGCAAGTCTTCGGCATAACAGAGGATTGCCAAGAATTTATCGCCCCAATTAGTTCAGAAGTTGATGAGCTTTCACAGCATAACAGAGCATAATATAAATATGTCTCAGTTTGTACTAAACAAATACATAGGTCAGGAGTCCCTTGCCATACGTGGTATTTTATGAGGCGCCCTAGAGCACTCTCTACTGATGCTAAAGGGTCTTGTAGGGCTATCGCATCTTTCTGCATTTGCTGTAAATCATTCTGTTTCATTGCAAAGACAAGATACCAGATATCAATGCACTAGGACTGAAGTGTGTGTGTGTGTGTAGATAGATAGATAGATAGATAGATAGATAGATAAATACTATACTAATACATTAAAAACCATAGTATAGGTAAATATTAGCATAATGAATGGTAGAAAAAGGCAATTGCATTTGAATTAGAGTAAGGACAGGCCCACATGCCTTTCATCAATGCAGTCACGCACAGTACCATACATGGAGAAATAGAATGGTGGAGAAAATACCACTCTTCCATCCGATTCAAAATTCTAATCATCAACTCATTGCTTAGCAACAGAGGGGTACCATAGCAACAAGGCAGCATTGTGACTCTTACACTGCAACGAGAGACACGGCACTTTTCACACATCGTATTCAATCTTTTTTCCCTCTCATGAATGGCCAAGCGTTGGCATCGTGCGCTTTTGTCAGATGAGGAACATATATACAACGGCTCTGTTAAATCATTAGAGATGGAACACTGAGGAGAGGACAAATATATTAATAGATGTTCCAGGCGCATGTTTAAAACATGACGTGATCACATGTGCCAGGATGAAAGAAACATACTTAGATGTTCCTCTATACCTGACATTTATAGCTATCGACGCATTATTGACATTTCAAAGTCTCTGGATGTGGTGAGTCACAGCGTATTTATTATTCTTAAGTAGTCATAGGAATCACCTACACTAAGAAGAACACTAACTATAAGGCAGACTGACAATAGCCATTCAATTTAATGTCTATTGGACAAAATCACACAGATTACAGTTTTAAACTTTATTTGTCAAAAGATAAGTAGAATATGAAAACACTCAAATAATTTTGGCTTAACCCTATTTTTTTCAGTACCTGTTTTGTACCCTATTCACAGAAAGTGTCACATGCATTGATTTAAATGGTACTCATCACTTTATGCATTTCGACTGTTATTTAGTCAGTGCCGTGACCCTGTTTGTCAAACTTCATATGGAAATAGTCAAAATACTTGTAATTATTTTCTTGAATTAATAGTACTTCAGCACAAAGGGACATCTGGAGAGGTAATTTGTGTATCTGCGGTTAACAAAACAACTTTGTGACACTGATGGTCTTGATGAATTAAAGCTCTCTGCATACTCAGAGGCCAGAACAAAGAGATAAATGTGTAGAGTTCTACAAGTTTTAGGAAACTCAGCAGGCAGCCATATGGCACAGCACATTTGCACATCAGCAAGAAGAAGAAACACCTTGCCGAACTGCATCAACATACAGTACACCTTCAAGATTATGCAATGCTTTTTCTGATATATTTAAAACAACATCCTGTACAGTATGTACAAGGAAATACGCAGTGTGAATAGAGCAGATATTATAGCAATGTAGTGACTGTTCATTTACAGCAGTGGTTTTCAACCTGTAGGCCGCGTTGCAGGTGGGCCGCCAATAATAATATTGTTAATATATGTCAAAATGTCTAAGTCATAACATAATAACATGATTTTATATATATATCATTAACAGATTTGTAGTGGTAAAAAAAAGAGGTGGGTAAACTATAAATTCTGGGTGAGGTGGTAAGGTGGGCCACTGCCTACCGGTGTATGTGTATCCTGATGACATCGCTATAGGCTATCATTTGATATTACTACCAAGGGTATCACTGGTTATTCCCTCATATAGGTCACACCATCACTATTCAATTCATACATTAATCGAAGTTCTTGTTAAAGAGACTCAAGAAGGAATAATAAGGTTGAAATCTATAAAGTTTACTAAATGACAAAACAGAGAGAACATTTTTTTTAAAGAGGAATAGAGAGGGAGGCTTACTGTATATCCAGGGGTTCCCATGCAATGCACTTGTGCATAATGATTAGGGATTTGGGATTATTTTCATAGTCGATTAATCTGTTGAATATTTTCTCAATTAATCGGTTAGTTGTTTGGTCTATAATATGTCTATAATTATATTATTTTAAGTATAATATTTTTTTACTTTTGTCTTTCATACATTTTATCAATGACAGAGACTGCAATGACACAGACAGCTTCATTGCAGAATGACATCCTTTTGGTCACGTGGTTCACGTGAGATGATTGACAGCTTTACAAACTATCGCACTGATGTCATAGCCGACGCGAATCAATAAGAGGAGAGCAATCGCTAGCTCTGTTAGCTGTTTTAGTTCTTCAGATCGCATGAATCAGTGTAAAATGAATAGAAATGTTATTCTGTATCTTGGATATTGTATGTATTCGAACACAAATAAACCGGAGATAAGATGAATGGCTGCTGTATGAGTGATGATTTCTATGAAAAATAACAAACGTTATTATTATTATTATTATTAATTGCCTGATATCCATTTTTTTATTTTGATGCAGTCTGTTGTGTGTCATTCATTTTGAACGAATCTTTAATATGACTCAAGACTACCGAGTTGTCTCAGAGAGTGATTCGTTCATTTTGTGTTGACTGCACATGCGGATTACACAACACATGGGTTCTGAATCGACAGGTGAGGTCCAAGTCTTTTATTGTTCCTGTCAGTCCCATAGAGACGGGAAGATAAAAGATTAGTTCATTTTGCTGAACGAGACTCAAAGATCCGAGTCAGTAAAATGATCCGAACTTCCCACTACTACACCGCAAGCAATTGGTCAACACTGACAAGTTGCAGCGCAATATGAAAGACTTCATCTTTAACAACAAACAACCTATGAAACTAATAATGAACAATATGAAATTAAAACAACATGAGCTTAATTTAATATGTCATAGGAACTGTAGGCTATTTAGAGGTGGATAAACTCAATTTAGAGGTGGATAAACACACTTTGGAGGTGGGTAAACGCTATTTACGAAATGTTGGGAGGTGCGTAAATGACGTTTACGTGCGTTTAGCCTCCACTACATCCCTGATCATTAAATAAAAAAAAAAAAAAAAAAAAAAAAAAAAAAAAAAACTGTAATTATGCTTCCACTATTCGAGCTCGCTTATTGGTTTAAGAATATGCCACCAATTTACCTTAGCTTTTTTTGTTGCATATGCTACAGAACAAATTCAAACATGTTCAACATAAACGGCTGACAACGTGTTCCCTCCTGACGGCTTGCTCCGCTGACTGTCTACCTGCTGCCGAGCTCTCCCTGGATCTGGTTTTGCTGAGCGGTGCCAGTCCGAGTTATCTTCTGTTCATTGCCAGTTCATTCTAGGGCTGTGCGATTAATAGAAATCATCATAAACTCACGATGTGAGCATGCGCGATTTCTAAATCGCTTTATAGCGTGTGCACACTCTCTCCGGGCGAGAGCTGCATGTATCTGAGGTTTTGTGACGGTTCTGTGTGCGAACAGAGAGATTTGCGCTCGTACATTATTTTAATGTGCTTTTGTGGTACATTAATGCGCTCTCGCTGCTGCTTCTGCACCGCACACACATACTGTATACACACTGCAGACGGAGTAAGCCAACATGTGAACCTGTATAATGTATAGCAAATATATTTCAACACCCGAGGCACCGCTAAATAAATGAGCTCTATGAACAATGCATGGCAAAAAAGAAAAAAAAAAAGTCCCTGGACACAGGATTTATTTAGGCTATTTATATTTTTTTGCCATTAGTCTAGAAATTTTGTTACACCTTTGCTTTAGTGATTATTTTGACTTATGTCCGTTCTAGAGATGTTACAACATTTTGATAAAGCTCTTATTGGTTTTCTTTTGGAAATATGTTTTAAATTCATCCTGAATGAATTTTTAATTGTAAAGCATATCTGTGTGTGTCAAAATCGTAATTAAACCAAAATTGCAAAATTCATCAAAGAAATCGCAATAGTTTTTTTTTTTTTTTTCCCATATCGCACAGCCCTAGTTCATTCAATAAATACAGGTAACAATCTAGCTTCTGAGTACTAAGTTATTAACCCAATAGCGGGGTCAGTACATTATTTTTATTTTTTTGCAGTGGGCCGCGCAAACATATGTGTTTGGTTGTGTGGGCCATGAGTTGAAAAAGGTTGAGAACCACTGATTTACAGGATGGTTATGAGGTTATGGTCAGATTAAAAATGACCTTCAACTTGATATAGGTAATGAGGACACAGAAAAAACAATCTCAAACCTACAGTATAAGCATTATGAAGCATTTTTACCTTTATAAAGTGCAACTTTTCTAACATTTCATGGAAATTCTCAAATGTCTTCAATAAATGCAATTAGAATAATATAAAATAATTTAATATAATTCAATATAAATGCAATTTGAATAATAGGATGCTATTGATTTCATATTTTATAAATCAAATCAGTATCAACAAAATCCACCCTTCACTGCAAAGCAGCATCGGAAGTGGCATTTATATGTTTTACACAATGCAGTAGAATTTATTTAATGTTATGATATTAATGTTTTAAATATAAAATATAATGAATAGAAAAATGTGAAATGGGAAAACTAAATACAAACTAGGTAGCATCTGGTTGTTAATTCATTTATTCAATTCATTCATTCAAAATTAGGAATAAAGGTAGTAAAGCAAGTAATTGTCTTTATGAATGGCTCATGGATTAATTCACCTGATCAAAAGATTATGAAATAATAATAATAATAATAATTTTTCTTTGGCAAAACAACTGATATTGACAATATTTAGTATGACACCAGGGCCTGGTTCAACTTGGTTCGATTATTACATTAGAAGAAAAACGTTACTGGCCTGCATCTTGAGATGAAACAAAGGCACTGCTATATTTTAAGATCAGTCAGTGAAAGTTTCTTTCAGTTGAAACAGCTCAGACTTACATTTTAGTCTGTGACTAGGCTTAAGCCTTGTCTGTGAAACTGGGGGTATACAGTATTAACTTAAACACAGCATATTATTTCTTAATTGTAAACTATTGGATAAAGTATAAAAATAGTGATAATCTTAAAAGGAGGCCAATGAGCATCCGGCTCAAGGCTGTGCAAGTATGCAGACGTGGTATTTCAAAACCAGACTGAACGACCTAAAACCAGGCGGATGGCCACCCTAGTGACATCGGTGAGTCGGTTATTCTAACTGCATCCGGAAGGTCAATGGTTCCCAAAGGCTCTTTTGAGGTATAATAATGAAACGGGTTTTCCATCTCAGGCCCTGCGATAAATGACATGTCTTTCACTGTGTATTTATCTGAGACGATCAGGGGGCTGTATCCTGTCCTTGACAGATCCCTCCTGACTCCCAAGGACTAGTCTTCCCCATCCATCACCGGGGGTGCAGAGAGGGTGCCGTGGGTTATTTTGGAAGTGTGCTATTTTGTTGCGCCTTCAGCTACAATGTGTCTCATCAAAGCTGCTAAAGAAAGTGTGCTCTCTATGCTTGCATACCTCTAATAGGGATCCGTATTCTCCTTCCAAGCATAACCGCCTAACACACACATACTAAACACATTCATTCATCAAGTAAAAGAAGACTGTAGCATGAGAGGGTGCGAAAGGTACAGCCTCCTCAAGCGTTTTTTTATCTTCGACCGGCTCTCTCCCCATAAATCAGATGGCATTTTCTGCTCATCAGGATAGAGATCATTTGAGCAGTGCTTGTCCATTTATCGCCCCGCTTTGACATTGCCGCACTTTTGTGCTGAATGCGCGCTACTTTTGCATCCTGTGTTGATGCACGTTCAGCCCACACATGCCAAAAAGGCTCCTTTACTTTTAAGCTTTGGCACATGGGAGAGAAGCTGTGTGGCTGCTTTCAGGAGTCAAATTAATTAATAGGGAAACTAGCTGGAGCATTGTAGGTGTATTCATTATTAATTAAGAGACTTTATGCCAGCTGGGAGAGATGTCAGCAATTAGGGGAGATTTTGCGGTGTGCAGTTGTCCTTGGATGTGGGAGTGTGCCCCCTGTGAGACACAGTGTGATCACCGAACACTTTGAGTCATGCAGGTTTATCAGACCCATAACTTAATTCTTGTTTTTCTCAGGATTAGTTCATTTTCTACACTGTACTGTAATGTAACTGGACTACATGGGCATCATGTGAATAATGGGTATTTATTTAAGTAAATAAGTAAATAAGCAGTAGGGTGAATACTGAACATAAACTGTAAAAAAGGATTGAAGACACGTCTCCACTTCCTTCCACTATAGAAAAGTGAAGCCGAAACATCCCAGTATGACCGCTGTCATGAATCTGCACAGTAGTGATTCATTTGGAGCCAGATTTTGAGAAGTAATGATTCATTTTGGAGCCTGATTTTGAGAAGTAGTGATTCATTTGGAGCCTCAGTCTGCGCAGTAGTGATCGTGAGCTGGAGCCGCGTTATCAAAGATCCACCCAAACTCCCACAGACCCAGTTGAAAACTCACAATCGTGACACTACACCCCATTTTTAAAGCCTCAAATAACTAATTAAAAGAAAAATTATTAGAAAAATGAACACTTGAATATACATTAGCGTGATAAGAACTACCTAAAATCATGGACAGTTTTGAAACTGTAGCTTGATAATCTACAAGCTTCTTATAAGTTAAAGTAGTTGAAGTAGTTAAGTAGTTAAAGTAGTTTTCAGATTTTCCAAGAACACTATACATGTAGACAAATGTTTGAATAAAGGTATGGTATTTAAATATTTGGTGTTATTGGATAAACACCAAAATTAATAAAAAAATAATCTGAAATTCTGTTTGAAAATGTAAAAACTGTTTGACTTCCTTTGACCTCTGTGGCAAACAGGCGGGTTTCAGAAGTCGTGCTAACGCAACACTGCTTTGTGAAGAGGGGTAACCATGGTAATGGCTGCTGCCATTCCTAAAGTGCCATCTGCTGTCGGAGAGTGAACTTGCATTTCAATTCAGCACTTCTGCTGCTTTTGTTAGAGCAATGAAAAAAAACTTTTACACAACAAACGTGTAGTGTTGTAAAAATCCAAACCATTGGGATAACAAGATCTGTAGAATCATTTGCGTATTTTGATGTACCCACTGTAATAATACCGTACATATTCATTAATGCTGTTACATCCACACCGCGTTTTCAAAGCGCTCACAGCACGATGCAGCAACTGCCATTTTAACAATACATATTTAAAATCCCTCACTTTTATCTTGATCACTTTCTTTTCTCTTTTCCCACTTCTCTGCAGTCTGCACCAGTTTTATAGTGATGCCTCTTCTCTTTCAAAGACTAGCACATCACCCGACTGAAACTTTATCAAAGTCATTATACCCAGCATTACTGTCTGAACCCTGACATGGGGCCCCCTGGTGGTCACAGGGCCCTATGCAACCACTTATATCAATTATTAGTTTTGGCCTGCACTGCATATATTACAAGTAACTGAATACATGTTAATGATGAATGTAAGTAAAATATTTGGTATTTAAACAGCAATGCTAATTATTATTTCAGTCTATTTTTATTTTATTACACACAGTATTCAAATATATCAGACTGTCAAAGTGCAAAATTGCAACAAGTGTATAATAATTAGACAAAAAATAATCATAAGATAATAACAATCCCTAATTTTATTTTACAGAAATAAAATAAAATAAAAAAAATAAAATAAAATAAAATAAAAACTGCAAGGATACTTGTTAATATGCATGCAGCCTATAACTGTACAGCACACCATGATACTGTACAATTTTGTTGTATAAAAAAATACACTTTGACAGTATTGTCCTTTATCAAGAGGTAGGTAAAATCAAAAACCCATTTCCATGTCTTTTATATTAAATATGCATTCACTGTGTGGGGAAAGCAACACATGCACACTTCTATACACTGGAGAAAAAAATATGGATTATCATATTTTTACTTCAAATTACTTAGTGAGAAGTATTTTATCTATTTATGCCAAAAATATGACTGACCCACATAGCAAATGTCTTCTGGCTCAGATTCGGGCCACACAATGACTTTTCCCTCGGCCCAAGTACCGCAAAGAAAGACGGCCCTGAAGCAGCCCAGAACTGGATTAAAGACTCGGGCCACACATGGGCCATAACTGGCCCAAAACTCAGCCAGTTAATGAGCCTTAGCTGGCCCTGAACTGGGCAAAAACAGGTTTTATTATTGGTGCCAATTCTCAGCCTTAAGTAAACCAGAATCCCCAAATCTGAGCCACACCTGAGCCGTATATAGCCCAGACCCAACTCAGACGGCAAGCAGTGTTGGCCCAGATCCGGCCCTGAATGGATTTCACGCATCTGGGCCGGATCTGGGCCAACACTATATTGCTGTCTGGGATTTTAATATTTTATATTGTTACCTTGTATATTACTATGTACGGAATTGTTCATTTTGTGACATGCTTTAATGTAGACACAAACTATGCCAATAAAGTACATTAAACTGAACAGAAAATGAGACTTCAAACCCACATCTCATTTAACTGGTCAATAAAAAAACGTATTGCATTGGTTTTTCTATTTATTATTATAAAGAACAATCAACCAATAAAGAGTGAGTGTATAAAGTATACAGTCTATAGGAGAAACGTAACATAGACACATGTAACTTAATCATAAGAATTTATTAGAGATGTGTCAAAGAGCAGTACCACAGTAGTCCAAATGACGATGCATTGCTGTTGCAGTCCCCTCTGGCAGAATATAATAGTAGTGTAAGGAGCAGGGCATAATTTAAGTTGTTAAACGCTGAAAATACTATCCCGATCCACTCCGTCAAGGCGCGCGTTGCTCATTCAAAACACGCATCACCGGAAACACGGCATGCCACAATCTCTGATGAAACTGACGAGAGTCAATGAGCATTTGGACTGCACAGAAACTGCACTTGTTAAAAATACAAATGACCTGCTTCTTGTGTCAGATCAAGGCTACATTTCATTACTAGTTTTACTTGATCTTAGTGCTGCGTTTGACACCATAGATCATGACATAGATCGATTACAAAACTATACAGGTATTTAAGGGCAGGCTCTAAGATTGTTTAGATCAACAGCAGCTATGCTAATGATGTCTCTATTGGTTTCTATGTTTTGCCATGGGATTAACATCCTGTGGTAACTAGGATTTACACAAGCTCCAGTCTGGATCCAGAACACCTGAGAAGAGATGATGCTGACCCTCAGAGGACCCCAGATGATGCTAACCCTGAATCAGCAAACAGAACCTACAAATATTGCTACAAGTGTGACTGCATCATATAATAATTGCTGTCTGGCTGACTACGTCTTGTATTCATTTTTCTTAAAAATCCTGTCATACGTGCACAAACTGACAGTCACCACTTATAAGCTACTACTAAATATTGTAGAAACGTAATTCTCTGTAAAGTTTATTTGTAACAATTTGTATTGTAAAAAGCGCTATACAAATAAACTTGAACTTAACTGAATTGAAGTTTGATATCGGTTTGTTATGGTGCCTCACACCAAGCATCACATGGATACAGGATTTAAATAAAAATAAAATACTTTCATGATCATTTTATTTAATGCTTGTGCATGGCAGCATACTAATAAAAATGATGTGCCCCCACTCTCTATTATAGATCAGTGTGTCCCCCATAGTAAACCAAATAAATATTACATGATAATGTTTAAATACTCTCTCTGTCTTTCTCTTTTTTTTTTTTTTTTTTGAAGTACGGATTATAAGATTATTTGTAGCAAGAATAATAATATAAAATGTAATAAAATTATAATTAAGTGCAGTTTAATGCACTTTTTAAATGATAATGTTTCATTCTGTTTTGACTTGCCATTTCATTTTAACAATACTACACATCATTAAAATGTGTGTGATCATTTAACCATTATCCTGCAATATTGTATTTATTTTGTTTATCATGGGTCACAAAATATGCTGCCAGATCTTAGCCTGATTTGGGCCACATATCACCTGACGGATCTGGGCCACACTCCTCAACAATCGGCCCTCATGTTGTTTGCCAGATCCCTGCCGAGCTGTCATTGCCACACATGGCCCAGCTCTGGCTGAAAGGGTACATGTCATTGCCGACAGGAGGCCAGCAGTGCCACCTTGAGGCCACATGTGGGCCAAGTCCGTTTGCTATGTGGGGAGTGCGCATTACTTAGTGCTTAAATCATGTAATGTCTGTTTCATTCAAACTGGCAACCAGAGGGCGCCCTCACGCAGAGACTCCACAAATGCATCACAGAAGTAATAGAACTCATGATGTTCCAGGAAATCCCTAATATGAATAAAGACCTCCAGCTATCACTGGTAATGAATAAAAGAAGATAGAAATGCTTGAACCGATTAAACATGAAGACAAGTAAACAAGTCACACATATATGGTTTATCTTTTTTCTTCAAGCCATCTTGGGTATTTTCATAATAATAAAGTAAATTTATAATCCAACGCTAATCAAGAGCATTAAGATGCAGTGTTCTTCAATAATTCAGTGATTTTCTCCATCATCCTATTCTGCTGCCATCTCTTGTTGTTGGATTGAAATATCATAGTAGGGAGTGCCAAACATGAAATATCAACCTTCTCCTGAAAGTCATTATATCATTTATGTTAAACATCTGACTCTTTCCTTAAAAAAAAGAAAGAAAAAAAAAGAAAAATCACACAAAGTTTTTAATGTTAAATGCCAAATGTTAGAATACTTTATGGGTTGAATTTCAAATGTTGCTCCATGCAAAATGTTATTTAAAATAACAATAATTAATAAACATAAAGCTACAAGATACACCAGTAGATGGTGGTAATGCACTATTTTGGCATGTGATATAATTAAAAGGCGCTGTTCCGCTTCAAATTGCCATAGAATTACTGGAACGATATTACCGGTAAATACAAAAATGTGCTGTTCACAAAGGCAACGACGTTCCTCTTCAGGGCCGGCCCGCGGCATAGGCGGTATAGGAAAATGCTAAGGGCGCCACTCATCCATAGGGGCGACAGAATGAGTGAACGAGTGAATTTTTTAATTTAATTTTATTTTATTTTTTTACATATATATATATTTTTTTTTTATAATAGGCTACTATTTAAAACCCATTAATTCGAAATACTACCAAATAAAGCAAAAAATAAATAAAAAAAAAAGCTCTTAAATCTTCCCCCACCCATCGAGTGCTTGAAGTGCGTCAGAAATAGAGTGCGTGCCCGACGCCGCATCCAATGTAGACAGCACTGCTTTTGTTAACACACAGCTCGTAGAAACGGGCCTGGCAGCTCGCGCCAGTTCTAGACACGGTGAAAGTTTCCTGATTGTGACGGAAGGCCGAATTTACATGACACATTATAAATGACAGTGCCAAAAAGAAGAGAAGAGGATAAAGACAGAGGTAAAGAGATGTAGTGAAAGAACAATTTATTGCATAGGAGTAAGATCCTATAATTTCATGGCAGTTATTTTTACCGAAAACTTAATGTTAGCAGTTGTTCTGAGTTCTGAGTTCTTGCCTAGGGCAGCAAATTGGTCAGGGCCGGCCCTGTTCCTCTTTTTACTGTTAAACAGAGGTGGGTAGTAACGAGTTACATTTACTTCGTTACATTTACTTGAGTAATTTTTCGGGGTAACTAATACTTTTCGGAGTATATTTAAAGGGGGGGGGGGGGGGGGGGGGGTGAAATGCTCGTTTTCACTCAATATCCTGTTAATCTTGAGTACCTATAGAGTAGTACTGCATCCTTCATAACTCCAAAAAGTCTTTAGTTTTATTATATTCATAAGAGAAAGATAGTCTGTACCGATTTTTCCCGGAAAAACACGAGTGCCTGGAGGCGTGATGTGTGGGCGGAGCTAAAGAATCACGAGCGCTAGTAGGCTTTTGGGTTGAGCGCGTCTGGAAGCTGTGACACCGTGAGGACAAAACCAACCAAAACAAACCATGGCTAATAGTCAGATTCAGCGTATATTTATGATCCAGAATCAGATCCAGAGGCTGAAATTGAACAAGAGCAGCATCAGCAATCAGTCTCTATGTGGTATGTACTGAAACTGTATATATTTGCTTAGCGGTTAAGTTCCACTTTGTCGTCTTTTTTTTTTTTTTAAGCTGTACATGTGGAAAGTGCAGTTTGATGACAACATCACATGTTGTTTACTTGATGTGCTTACGCGCCGATAGCTAAGTTAACAACACAGAGATATTTGAAGCAGTTTTACTCACCGCCTGTGGTTCCAACACACGATCGTGACCCTTTTTCGTTGGTATTGCATCATCCTTAAGAAATAAACGATATGCAAATCCATCGTCAAACTGGGCCTTGTTTGTAAAACAAGCATCTTCGAAATGCAGGGAACAAACACAAACACTTGCACAACTCCATTGATGCTCTGTAAAAATAAACTCCATCCACTGGTCCCTTAATGCTGTTTCTCTTTTGGTAATCTGTGCAGGGTTGTCTTGCCCTGGCAACCAAAAACACACTCCTTTTGTGACATTTCTGCTCTTCCGGCAGACGCGCCCTCAGGACCCATATAAGGAAATTCCGCTCCATCTAACGTCACACAGAGCCATACTCGAAAAACTTTCCGAAACTTTTGACAAACCGGAAGTAGTATTTTTGGAACAGAAATACTCCTTCAAACGTACAACTTAATTTTTGAAACTTTGTCCATGTTTAGCAAGGGAATCCAACTCTTTAACAGTGTAAAAAAACTCAGTATGCATGAAATAGCATTTCACCCCCCCTTTAAAGATGGGTACTTTATACTCTTACTTGAGTAATTGTTTTGGGAAAAATCTGTACATTTACTTCGTTACTGTGGGTGACACTCCTCTCGTTACTTTATCTTAATGCAATAAATGTTATGCTTCAGTTTATTCCAAACGCGCCGTCTACTTTTCTCTGGGCAATGAGCGATGCCCATTCGCAAATGATTCATTCTTTTGAGTCAATTCTGTTCAAAGGCTTGATCAAACCAATTGGCAAATGAGTGAATTGGTTCATGAATCAGCTTGAAGGAGTCGTTCAGTTCCCTGCCGCACGCTGAGGGTCTGAAGCGGTTCACTCAGAGTTGTAACGTATAAGAATATCAGCAGCGTCGAAAACGGGGCTATGGAATTGCACTGAATTGAAATCAAATCTGGAAAGGCTATTATTTGCTTGCGATGGAGATCCTTGTTAGATGAACGCGTGTGCTGTCTACTGTTTAACAGGTAATAAGTTGGGCTACATTCGATTACAGTACACGATATCACTGTGACATTAGTTTGTTGTACGTGGCTTATAAAAGAGGGGAGTCAAGTTGAATGCAGCTTCCAAAAGACAAAAAATAGCCGATTAAGATTTTATTAATTTTAATACAATCACACCGGTGCGGGTACGTTCAGCAAGTCATATCATCAGCTGCTAAATTCAGATCTGTGATCTCTTGCTGCTGGCGCTGAGCCAGAGACAGACTCGTTTTTACAGCGCTGCGCATTATAACCAATCACACACGATTCTGTTGAGCTTTTGAATGCAATGGCCAATCAGAGGTTTTCCAATTTCATCTCTGAAAGGCCGGTGCTTCCTTCACTCGCTCACTGACTGAATACCTCTTTCTGGCGAATTCTCTCATCAGAAACAACAAAGTGCAGATGTGTGTATGAATCTATAATTAAGATATTGATTTCACAGTGTTAACAGTTTCAGTGTTTTTGAGAGTGAATGAAATCTAGACTGTCAGTGAAAATAATCTTTAATAATGTAAATGTTATTTGCTCTCTTTCTGAACAATGAAAGATTAGTAGCAATATTTATATCACATTAACTTTCAATGTTAAATTCACATTTAATATAAAGTCAGTCTACTGTGTTCATCAGGTGATTGACCACCATGATGTACTGATTCTATCAGAAGCAGTTGTTCAGGACTATAAATCATGATACATTTACCACAGAAATTATTATTATTAATAATAATAATGATACCATAAATTAATGGTCAGTGACTGACCACTACCACCCATGCTGTTAAGACTTCAGCCCGATACTCCTGTTTTTAGAGTGTCTTAAGTCATCTAGTCTGACCTCATTGAGGCCAGTGTCTACAAAATGATTGTGTGTGTTAGCAGTTAGTGCAAACTATTTAAAGAATGTGCTGGTGTCCATGACAACTTAAACCTTAGGTGGGAGCAAACCCACTGCAGCAACATGATGTAATGTACTACATATCAGAGTATTTCAACTTGTTTCTGTTCTATGTTGTTGTCATACTGCTGCTACAGTAGGTGATTGCTCATTGGTTTGAATAAAAAAAGTCCACCCATAATTCTGATACCTAAATGTGGCTTGGTTGTCTCGTTCAGTTTGCATCTGTTAAACTGTTTTGCAAGTTTTATTGTCTGCCATGCAAAGTTTGCACGGTTTGAGGTATCATTCATGTGCCCTCAGTATTTTTTTTTGTCCTCATTAAAAAGGTTTGCTTTTTTTTTTGCTTTTTTAATATTTCTGTCACTTTTTTTTTCTTCTATGTAGAGCATGTTGCCTCAGGTGGACAGACATATTAAAGAGTTAATTCACCCAAAAATTTAAATTAAGCCATAAATCACATCCTAGGTGCATAAGACGTTCTTCTTTTAGATGAATCCAGTTGGAGTTATTTTAAACATAGTCTTTGATCTTTCAATCTGTTTGATGCCACTCAGTGGGTGTTGCAATGCATCTGTCCTTGAGAAGTTTAATAAAAAGTGCATTCATAAAAAAAGTGTCTCACATGACTCCAGGGGTGAGCAAAGGCCTCCTATTGAATTGATGAGTTTTTGTGAGAAAAATATCCATATTCAAAATGTAATAATCACTTTAATCTAGATTCCAGGGAAATTACTTATGAGGTCAGCTTTGAGCATGCGCCGCTCAGAAGTGATGCACGAGGAAACCCAGTGGAGAGATGAAATAAAACAATGGTCACTAATTAATAGTACAAAACGAGGATTTGTAAAGAAGAATGTCGAAGGATTTCGATATAAGCCAAAAGGAGAATGGTTTTAATTTGCTAAAGTAAGGAAACTTTACTTCCTTTGCACCTGTCATCAAACGTTGGTTTTCACGAGACTCACCGACGCATGCACAATGCTGACCCCATACTTCATGCTCCTGGCACTGCCTTCGTTTTACAACAGGGAGCGCAAGCTAGATTAAAGTTATTATTAAATTATCCGAATATGGATATTTTTCTTACAAATAAGCATTGATTCGCTACAGAAGGCCTTTGTTGATCCCCCGGAGCCGTGTGAGACACTTTTTCTTAATGGATGCGCATTTTGTTAAACTTCTCAAAGGCCAATGCAGTGCAACACCCGTTAAGTGGCATCAAACTGCTTGAAAGATCAAAGGCAATTTTTTAAATAACTCCAACTGGATTTGTATGAAAGAAGAAAGTCATATACACCTAGGATGACTTCAAGGTGAGGAATTTATGGGCTAATTTTCATTTTTGGGTGAACTAACCCTTTAAAGTAATTGTTCATCCCAAAATGAAGGTGGGTAAATGATCAAATAATTTTCATGTCATTCCAATTCCTGGATTTCTTCTTTGGAACAAAAAGGGAGATGATTGAAGAATGTGCCTCAAAATATCTTATTTTGTGTTCCACATAAAAAAGAAATGCAACCCAGGCTCATTGGAAAAAACACGATCATGGCGACATTTCTGCAAAATGATTTTATGTTGCGACACTTTCAAAGTGAAATATCCAGTGAGTAGCACTAAAAGCATGTTCAGTTTTATTCGAAAAAGATTAACAAGAATGTAGCAATGTTTTATTACATTGGTTGTTAGACATACTGCAGCAGTTTGAAAATGAAGTGTCCACCTACACTAAAGCTTAATCCATAACCAATAGTAATAACAAAAACAAATATGAGAAACACAACAAATCTGCTAAAGCAAAAATGATATTTTCAAGCGGATTTCAGGGGAAAACATAACTATTTTACGAGATGGCAATCTCACAATAATTGGTAAACGGGGAACTCTACAATTTCTTTATTAATCAGTAATCTGCCACTGTAATTGATATTCATGTGAAAATGAATAAAACCTGTTGGTGTTTTACGTGGGCACATGTTTTTTGTGCAAAATTGTAGGTAGGGGACTTGTTTTTCCAATTAGCCTATGTTGTATAAATTACACGAGGGTTAGGGTTAATTAAATGATGGCTTTTTTTTTCATTTATGGAAAAAATTAATAATGTCTGATGACAAATATAGCATTGAGTAATTGAGAACTTTGCCAAAAAAAAAAAAAAAACTTTAAGGTGTGGGGTTTGTTCAAATCACTAAGCCTAAGAATAAGCAATAGCAGTAGTGATGCTTGCCTTAGTAAACGCCACTAAAAATGAAGTTCACTTGCAGAGAACACCAATGCGTCTATGCGGTAACTCTGACCTGGTTTAATATCAAGATACATGGCAAAACTAAAGCCTAGAGTAGCCTCATTCTTGAGGGAAAACAGTCCATGTTCACATCTTTACAGATGTGTCGTCACCATTTCAAGCTTTGTTAATGGCGGGATCTGAGACCATAAAACCCATTTCAGAGGTGATGACAGCTAGATTTACTGTAAAATACTGTCCCCATAGTAAGGGGCTCAAACAGGAAGGCTAGGAGAGGGTTAGTAACCAAGTCCTCTCTTTTGCAATTATTGTGCGAAACATCTGCACAGCAGTTCCCATTTTCCTGACATTGGAGGAGTTCTGCTGCTGGCCAGTGAATCATTGAAACTGTACTTCATGTCCAAATCAAACAGCAGAAACCTGTTTGTCCCTTTTCCATTGTAAAGGAGCCCAGTGAATATGCTGTGACTTATAAGGAGGATAAACCATGCCTACTTAACTCGATGCAGTGCGGAAGCGCCTGGAAAAACCGCGAGCCTACATTGGAAATAACGAGCTTGAACGCGCAAAAGTCATTCCACTGGATGCAACAAATGCCTTGTTTGTAATGGGTTTTATTTGTTTTGCTGGGACACACATCATCACAGTATGGTAAGGGGTGTAACATTTCCATCACACATTTGAGGCATTCTGCCAATAACAGTGCACTGAATAGCTGGCCAATCAGTGTACACCTCACTTTTCAGAATGTTGAACTATGTAAAAAATCAACGTGTTTCAGAAAGGCGGGGCATAGAGGAGAAACAATAATTTACAGTATGTGAAAAAGAATGTTCTTTTTGAAACTTAAACCACATAAACACACAGAAAATAGTGTTCTTTTAAGCAAAGTCATATGACCCTTTAAAGACAGTGTACAGACATATACATCATCCCAGGTTAAAATTTATCCGAAGCTCCTTGCCCGTGACAGTTGCATGTAATGCACAGCAATGCATTAAGCTTGAAGGAGAAGTGTCAGCTTGTTCGTTCCATCAGAGTGACTACATATCATCAAACACACCCACATACACTGTTGTCTAGGGCCGGGGATAGTAAATCACACTGCTAACGAGATGGTCTGCCCTCTGGCTACTCTGCACTGCTATTTGTCTTTGGACTTAGCAACCATTTGGATTATATATCGGCCCTGTGATGTACATGTACATGTTAGTTGTGGTGCCACATAGCACCACAACTGTTTGAATCTACAGAAAATAGTAGAAGCACCATTAATCTAATGTGATTCCATGCTTTTCATCCTTGCTGTTTGAAATGTTTATGATTCAATTTTGTTAAGGCTTTTGAGTTTTTGAAATTAGGTATTGTCTCTGCATTATTATACCAAGAAGCTATACATGCTTTATAAATGTTTTCTATTTCATATTTATTTCATAGTTATAGCACATCTGATAATTTCTTTGACATTTCTCCAAATTCCAAGTGAATAAACAAAGTGTTGATATAACAAAAACTTTAAAACATTGCCAATAGTACTGAAATTGGAAGAGACACTGATAAACCAGCACAGGAAAAACACTTACAGCTACAATTTACAGGCCACTGCTTTTTATTAGATTCCCTGCAGTCCATGGGGGCAACTTACATCTTGGGCAAAATGGTAAGCTCCTCAGTGATAATGTAATTAGCGGCCTTCAGTTCATAGTTTCATTTCAGTGGTCACTCTCTTAGGCTGCAGGCCTTATTCCTCAGGGAGCAGGACACCCATCTTTTTCATATGAAGCTGAAGTACCAATGAGACAAAGAGAGGGAATCTAGCATACTGTGAATGACTGTAATCTGATGTGGGTTTTATATCTTATATCCACATATTAAAGGTGGCACAGCATATTTGAATAAACAAAAGCAAATGAAATTTAAGAGCTACAGTAGATGGATTGTCATGACATAACTTCAGTTTTGGTCTGTTCATCAGACAGAGATATCATATAACTTTTAAAGACCTGGAACATGATGCATAAGTCTTTTGGACTGCTTTTAAAACAATTTAAAGAACAGTTATTTTGGATGTATTTCATAATATGCGAAAAGGTAATATATTTGAAATGTACTACATTGCAAATTTATCATTAAAAATGAGCATGCAAGTTTGAATAGAAATGACTTTAAAGTATATTTTAGTTTAATGTAAATGCTTGTCACTGCATCAAAAGTACAATTGAACCATTTCAAAGAGAGAAGTAATTATGAAATTACATATAAAGATGTACTTAGGTCCTCCTTAATTGGGTACAAAAGCACACTTAAGTAATGTAACTAATTGCATTTAAAATAAACTTTAAAATAAATGTACTGCATATTAAAAAAAAACATAACATATCAATTATAAATAGTGCATGTAGCAAATTAGCGAATTAGCTAAAAAAGGGAAATGTACATAATTACAATTAATTATTATAGTAGAAACTGTAGTAGAAGTAATATAACCATCAACTAATCTGTTGTGAACATTCAGTGTAATTTTATATCAACTCTAAGAAATTATATTTTCGTGGCCACAGAAAATAACTTTCTTCCAGTACTAGTGAATTAGAGCATGTAACAAGATGTAACAAGGCTCATAAAAGAGGTCAGTGAGCCAATGCTGACTTATACTTTTGGAGGGAAAGTTTACGACTCTTTTCCTTTAAACATGGTATTTAGCATATGTAACTGGATTGGGGGCTGATGCAAAAACTATTAAATAATCTTAGAACACTAATATGTTGCATAGGTATCAACCTATACTATACATTCTCATCTAGATAACCAAAACACACATTCAGATACTAAATATGGTATAGGTGAGGTTACATTTACTAGTGGTTCTATCATAAGCACACACAAAACAGTATACAATACAAAATAATCTATACAAGACAGCAATAATCACACACACACACACACACACACACCGACTTGGGGATATGCATTTAATTCACAGAAAAGTCTGGCTATGAATTCATGAAATAAGTCCTTTCCTATGTGTCTGTTTCAAAGTGACTTTCAGTGGGCTGAGGTCAATCCCATTGGGCCATAAAAGCTATGTTATCAGGCTGAGGTGTCCTGACTGCCATGGTGACCACCAGTGTCCTAGGTGGTCATTTACAGACAGCTAGATTGGGGTCTGTTGGATTATTTATTAAATATAACAAATAACAACGTGTCTGATTTGTCCATCCATTACATACATTTGCAATCAACATGCAATTAGTGCAAGGGCAAGAAAACATAACAATCATTTTGCACTTACATCTATTTTTTAAAAGCTTATTATTTCTGTATTATTTTGTGTAAAAATCACTCTTTTAAAAAAATATTCAAAAACTGTAATCTTTCCCACAAGGGATTCTTGGGAGGTTTGTATTGCATCTGTAGCACTGCTGTTGGCATTAACAGTGGCCTTGTCACTAAATCAGAGAAATGTGGTTAATTGAGAGATACGCACTTTCAATCTGAATCTTTCTGTGCAGGCAGATTGTAATAGGAATCTCAGTCAAACCATCCTCTGATTCAGACAAACAGACAGGAGCCTGTTCTGTCAGAATGCCCTGTGTGTGGGTGGCTGTATGTCTGGAGGGGTGCCGGGAAGCATGAACTGCTTATGTAATGTAAACACACACAGGTAAATGTTGTGTTGATGTTCACACATATATATATAGAGATGAGAGAGAAATATGACCCTGCTATGTGAGAGTGAATGTAAACGTGTTGAATTTTTTAACAAATAATGCTTTTGTATATAACAAATTTACATGCTGTAAATACTATAAATACCTTATATACCTCTTCACACTAATTATTATTTATATTATTAACTGTATAGATGGATTGATGGATGGATAGATGGATGGCTTTTTGGAAAGGTAGTGATCTTACTTATCACTTGCAGTAATAACTAATCAGACTAATTACATTATTTTACAAATAGCACTGCGATATCCTGTTTTAATGTCAAATTGCATTGAAAACACAGTTAATTACAATTAATCAAAATTCATTATTAATATTCTAATAATATTTTAGAAAATTGAGGTTCATGTCTGAGCAATTTTATTTCCATAGCGTGAATATAAAAGATAACTATGATGTAAGAAAAGAAAAAAAAAAAGTTGTTGATTTATGGCCTCGGGTGTGACATGTTGCGTATCTAGGCAACTGTATTCATGTTCCATTCTGTTGATTAAACTTTCAGCAGTTTTTTTTTTTTCTTTTTCTTTTTATGAGCAGCACATAAACAGGCTCCGGCGACATAGACATCATTCATACATTCATAGACTGAACCAGACATGAGAACATGTAGGTATTTTTTGTTAGAGAGGATGACTTGAAATGAGAAACAGCAATCTTGTAAATGCAAAGTCTTCAGAGACCTTCAGAGGCTGTCCTGATTATTGAGGATGTAAATAAGGCAAGGACTGACTGTAATTATTCCACTGTGTTCCTCTATTAGACAATGGGGAATTCTGTTTCATCGCAAAATGATCTTTTTTTTTTTTTTTTTAGCAGATTATTCATAAGTGATCATGTACAGCAGGTCACAAGCCAAAGATTTACCCAGACATGGTGATCAGGATTTGCAGCAGGTTTGGTTTCACTCTAAAGAAGGTTTTTTTTTTTTTTCACAATAATAGCCAGCCAATTGTATACAGCTGCTTACCTAATGAAGAAAAAAAAAACAAACAAAAAAAAAAAAACTTTTTGGCAGATGCTAATTAAAATCACTCCACACACCATTGTCTAGTTCCTCTCCCATTTCCAATTGCATATTGGCTAGGAGATGCATTTATTTCAAAGTAAATGAAAGAAATGTGATTAATGATGTTCCTAACAGATATTTAATTGCTCTAGAATTGAAATTGGATCTGATCAGCAGGTTACATTTTGGGACCTAACCAAAATGGTTAAGGTTAGGTCCCAATAAAGCAGCATCCACTGTATGGTTTTAATTTCTATATAATATACTAAAGCTGTAGTGTGCTTATCCCTTATGAAAAAAAAAAAATAGATCAAATAAAGTATTTTCTTTTTTTAATTCAATGAAAAGTGAAAAAGTGACAGTGAAAGTGACATGACATTCGGCCAAGTATGGTGACCCATACTCAGAATTTGTGCTCTGCATTTAACCCATCCGAAGTGCACACACACAGAGCAGTGAACACACACACACACACACTGTGAGCACACACCCAGAGCAGTGGGCTACCATTTATGCTGCGGCGCCCGGGGAGCAGTTGGGGGTTCGATGCCTTGCTCAAGGGCACCTAAGTCATGGTATTGAAGGTGGAGAGAGAGCTGTACATGCACTCCCCCCACCCACAATTCCTGCCGGCCCGGGACTCCAACTCACAACCTTTCGATTGCAAGTTCGACTCTCTAACCATTAGGCCACGACTTACCCTAATAATAACAATAATGATAATAATAATAATAATGATAATAACAACAACAACAACAATAATAAAGATTATAAAAAATATAAAGCTTAAATCCAGTGACAATCAAACCATTCATCATATCGAATCCTTGAAATGTCTCTGAAAAATTAAATGGGACAACAGTATCTCATGAGGAATGATTATGATGATGATTACAAGTAGATATACAACTACTAGCATATTTCACCCTAAACATCAGCATCAAATATGGATTCATCAATGTTTTTAAAGACATATCCCACTCAAACATAAAATGCAATCTGAATTCTGATTAGACCTTACACCACATCGGGCTATTTGTTGAGAACAGGAGCCAAAGCCAGTAACCACAGTACAAACACTAGGGGAAACAGCATCGAGTGTAAAGCAAGGCTGAATAAAATGACTCATCATCTACTGCTGCTGAAACAATGAACACGAACAGGGTGAGGATGTTAGAATCTTATACAGTACATGTTTAGTCTCAGCCTCACACAGCCACCCATAGAATATTTAATGGTATTTCGGAGAAATGCTAATAATTAGGGCTGTTGATTTAACACACGAATCTAATAAATCAGTAATGGGGAACAAATGCATAATAATTTTTTAACGCAATTAACACACACGCCCCATATGTATGTCATCTTACATTTCATGAGGTCTGTTTGAGTTGAAGTGTTGTTGGGCAGACCATTCAGTGTTTGACATCAAAGTAATGAAAAGCTTTCTGGTCGTGGTACTTTGATGTCATAGTCCAATCAGTCTGCGCTTCAAGTTGAACACATCCTTACAAACTCAAGATATTAAGGAAGTTTTTGTCTCTTATATTTCTATTATATAACACAAGCAACGAGTGCAATATTGCTAAGCACAAATGTGATATTGATTTTGTACAACAGTGTAGTAAATAAGAACTTGATATTTAGTTATTTTTTTTACACACAATATTGTCTGTTTTGCTCAGTTTTTGTACAAATATTGTACAACCTCCGGGCAAAACACAGTTTCTGAATGAAACAGCGTTTTGACCGAATCGAGTAAATCAATAACTCAATAGCCCATTCATAAAGAGAGACACTTTATTCCTAAAGGACTCATCTATTTAAACTAATAAAAAATGAAATTGTGAATTTCTAAATGAGCATAAAATTGAAACTTTATGTGTTTGAGACAAACAGAAGTAAATTATGTGAAGCTTTGTTTTCTATTTAATAATAAGTGCATTTATAACATTTGGAAAGACAAAATCTACATATCAAGTCTGCTAAATAGCATGGAAATGTAAAGAAATGTGCAACCTTAACTGTGTCGACAAATTGCAGATATTTCATAGCATTCAAATGTTTTGCACTGCAATACCGCACACTAAAGTTGTGTAACTATGCTCGCATGCGTAAGTAGACTTTGCATTCATGTGTTGGTGCGATTTGAGGGGTGCGCACATACACAAATACACAACGACCAAACCCCGCAGCTATCGCTCTAGCCGACCAGAGAGATGAAGCTCTTTTAGGATGACCTGGTTTCTCAACCACCTAACTGGCCTCTTTCTTTCTCTCCATCACTATCCTCTCTGCCCTCTTCACCCCCCGCCCCCATCTCTCTCTCTCGCTCTCTCTCTCTCTTTGCTGGCTATGACATAGCTGTGGTCTGTGTCCAATTAAAATGCATGGCGTTCCAAAGCTGAAGTTGGTCAGCAGTTGTGTCAGGAGACTTGGGCTCTGACTGATGATGGAATTATCAGGATGTGATAGACTACAGTTCCCTGGTGTGTATCAGAGCGGATGCTGCTCCCAATACAAGTGAGCAGCGCTGCAGGGTAACTGACCTCACATCAGTGCTCTGTGGAGGGGCCATCACTGCTGAAGAAATGACTGAAAATTCTGCGTGTGTTGTACACTGTGCTGAAAAGAAGAGCTGGGTAGTAACTGATTATATGTAATCTGGATTACGTAATCATATTCCAAAAAATTCAGTTATTTAATTTGATTACTTCTTAAATTACTTGGAATCACACTGCAGTTTATTGATTGCATATCCACACAACAGCAATTAACTAGCAGTAAGCATAAAATATTTTGTAAGTGTTTTATTTTGATTGACGTTATAAAATTATTTATTTTCATTTCAGATTTGTTTTGTTTTAATTTTTAGCAATTTGGGAAACCCTGACATAATGTAATGTATACAAGAAATGTATAATATTTGCTTACTCTTTGTATTTTTATGTACAAGATTATCCTATTTATCAGTGTGATAAACAACTTAACCTAAAAGTAATTTAAAAGTTGTCAGATTATATTACCTAAAATGTGTAACGTAATGGATTATGTTACTAACTACATTTTTTGTCACGTAATATGGAATCAGTAACAAACTACAATTCGTAAGTAATCTACCCAATCTATCTTTATTGAAGAGAACATAGAACGTGTTAATGATCTCAAATTGGTCATTGTTTTCTAAAATACTGTAAATCAGACAACAATGCAGCACCGACTTTATATCGGACTTGACATTTCTACCAACAAATACAAAAATACAAAAAATCAGCTATGGTAAAAACATAAATACATTCTGAGAGAATCTACATATGTGATATTTGAATACAGCTGAACTGAAGAGTATTCTGTAGCAAATGTACAGTCTTTTTGCAATATCAGCGGACAAACAGAAGGCTTGTGATAAATAGCTGAACAAGCTGACTTCTGGGTGTGGTGAAACAAAATTTCCCCCGACTTTGTGTTTCTAAAAGCATCTTGTTGTCCTTCAACAATGTAAACGTGTGCAGAAATATGGACCATGAGCAGCAACCTAAAACGGTGTGCTCAGCCTTTGTGAAACTGTACCAACACAACTTTTCACAGGGGACGGGAGGTTACAGTACAGCATAGTGCCTTTCCATCTCAAACAGCCCTTTGTTTTCTTTCAGTACCTCCTAACCTTGAGATTGATGCTATTAAATAATAAGACATTTCAGCAATTTCTAAAAAAATGCATGCCTTCATACATTCACTTTAACATTGAGTCTTCACATGAGACCACAAGTAACATACAACACTGCATTGCGTGATTATGTACATACTGCATCAGTCAATGATAATGTTTATCACTGTACTCCAGATAAGTAACCTTTTCTACAGTGTCTGGTGAGTATATGATTTCTAATAAAGAATCATGTGTACCTCCGAAGTCTGGCCGAAGACGGATGTCATACCCCTTCAGCAGTTTGTCCACTGTCGTCTTGGCCAAAGATATTCCGCTAATTCCGGTAGAGGTGCTGCAGGAGAAAGAAATGAGAGAACTTTTTGTTAAAAGCAAACTATACCACGTGCAGCTAATTTGTCAATTCATGTGATTTGATTAAATGAGTTTTTATTGATGATTTTATTGCACTGCATTTTGTATTTATTCAGATTTTCTTTTTCTTGAATGTTGCCAATACGATGAGGCTTATCTCAAGATCAATATAACCACCACATAATAATTAACATCAATCTTTGGGATTGAGCAATTCATGGCTTTTTTTCAGGGCATATGTTATTGAAAGTGCCATTTAATCTAAAAAAGTAACACCTACAAAAAGCACACTTCACAAAAATGTACGACTGTGTCATTTTTCTGAATAACAAAAACCTTAAAAGCATAATATTTTCAGCAATCAACAGAGGGTGGTCAGTTCAACATGCAACTTTGACGACTGGTATGACTGGGTTTATCTGGTTCAAACATGCAGTCTACAGCCAGGGTTTTCAACCCGGGGTCCAGGGACCCCTGAGGCTCTGTGAACAGATGGGTTGATGCATAACATATTCCTTTTCTTCACCAACATCAAGCATTTAGGATAAAATGTTTAGATGAAATTGTAGACAGTTTTACCACTTTGTCCTAACTATATATATATATATATATATATATATATATATATATATATATATATATATATATATATATATATATATATATATATATATATATATATATATATATATATATATATTATGGTTATGTTGTATGACAATTTATTTTTTAAAGTGCAAAAATTCAGTCTCAGTTACTATGAGGTCATTAAAACTGTATGCCTATTAATTAATACATAAAATAGTTATAAATGCAGAAAAGAATGTTACAGAGCAGGACATATCAGCTTATAAAATTACATCGTTACCTGTAAATATAGAAACGTATTATTTATATGTGTTTGTTTAATAATGTATTAGAGTTATTTATAAATGTAATAATAATACTAATACTACTACTAATAATAATAATAATAAATGGCATTGGGTTTTAAGCCTCCACTGTTGATTTCATGTTTTCACTGACTAATCATAAATAAACGAGTGTGAGTATAGGCAGCGATGTTTAAAGTATAATCAGGCTTGTCATTCGTCTTACAGGTGTTCCACAACACAGTAAGACATGGAGAAAGGGTATGTGCATTCGGCCTCTGAGGCTTCAAAGCCACGTCGCATCTCAATGATCACCAGTGAACACATGTCATTAACCATTATTGACTGATAGGCGTCGTCGTTTTTATTCTTATTGGCTGAGTGATGATGGATCTCTCCTAACGCCAGCGACATGATGGCATGGGTGGGGGTGGATCAGAAGAAAGCACTGATCTTTCGTATTTCACTCAATGGACCATTCCATAAAAAAATATTAAAATAATAAATTTATATATATATATATATATATATATATATATATATATATATATATATAAATAAATAAATAAATAATTATTGGTTAAAGATGTTGGCAAACGATGTTTAAAATAAATAAATAAATCGTTAGTGTTGCTACAACATATTGATTATACGAGATTCAAAACACAGCTTTATGACCTGATTTAATTGATGCCAGAATACTGAGTTGTCACTGATAAATCACAAGCCCGAGTGGATGTAGAATTTGGTTCGAAAAATGGTTATATATATATATATACACTAATTATTCTTATTTAATTAGTTTACTGTTTAACTGAACAGGGATTTTAAAAAGGGAATAATGACACAACGACAATATAAATAGTATGACGAATTATAAATAAACAAATAGCCTATGTTTGGTTTTCAATAGGCCTATATGCGCTGTAGAATCGATGAGAGCATGTTTCTTACACATATGATTTCTCTCTAACCCCCCCCCCCCCCCCCCCCCCACACACACACACTCTCAAATACTGCTCACACATACACAATCAGATTTGACTTATTCATATAAAAAGAAAACAACAAAGTGGCATAGAACATTAAGAATTATGCCATTATTCCCTATCTGTCTATCATCTGGGTGTCTATTAGAATTTGACGGACACGTGGGCTCATTTATTTAATCAGTCATAATTTCCAATATTCATCATTTTCTTACCTTTGTGCAAAGCAGACAAAGGACAAGGCCGCCAGAGCAGAAACAATTCCACATAATTTGTCTTCTTGAGGACCCAACATTTCCACAAATCCGTTTATTCAGTTTCAGTAATCCAACCGTCCGTGATCCAAACTGATGTCGAAAAAAAATATTAAGAAAGAAAGAAAGAAAGAAAGAAAGAAAGAAAGAAAGAAAATCCAACAGAAGGGGATGGGAGAAAAAAAGAAAAGAAAAGAAAAGAAAAGCCAAATGAATGACTGAAATCAAAGCATCAATGCACACATGTGTGATGGCCCCATGGAGAAAAAAGGAGAAAATGAACAAGAAAAGAAAAAAAAACAAACAAACAAAAAATGAATATAAAATTAAAAAAGAGGGAAAAGACAAAGAACAAATATGTAATTGGTCCCAGCTGTTATAAATCAGCTATGGAAATCCGTGCAGGTCAGAGACCCCCTCGATCAACACTAGAAGATCAGACATCTCTCAGCTTCGGCAGGACTTCTGAAAAAAAAAGTGCTCGAAAGTCTTCTTCAACCAAACCATGGATGAAAAATAAAAATAAAGATATGATTATGAAAAAAGAAAAAAAAGGAAGAGTATCAGTCTCCTTCTACACCTGTCGTCGCAGTTTCCAGGTCCAAAGCTGTGGACAAGCCATGGCTCCAGTGATGCTCCTTCAAAGAGGGGGTGCTCCACAGTATGTGGTATTTTTATTTATTTCCCCCCTCAGCTATAAAGGTTGGAGGTGGGGGGAAAATGAAATCTGCATCCCCTACTGCTGATGGTAGAGATGTTCCTCTCGAAGTCACAGGGGAGAAAAAAAGCACATGTCAAGAAATACAGCAGTAAAATCTGATGCAGACGTCAGAGCTTGTAGTCCATAGTACAACCGTATATGAAGCAGACGCAAAAAAAAAAAAAAAAAAAAAAAACGCGATATGTGTATGTATCACAATAAAACGATTGCAGATGTCCAAGATTTGTCTAGCCTATTGGAAAAAGCCTCCTTATCTCTCGATTGAATCCCCGAGCATGTTCCTGCTCCTGTTCAGAGCAAATGATGACACACTTCAATTGCAATAACACCTCCAGGAACCGAGAAAATAATCAAGTCTGGAACAAAAATCTCCGACGCACACGCTTGGATTTCAAAACAAGAGAAAAGTACATTGTCCTTTTTTAAATGTGCGGAATAAAATGCAGGTGATTGTTGAAAAAAATAAAAGCGGAAGCGAACTAAAGAGGAAAGGCAGTCTGTCCACGCGCTTGTCTAGCGGAGGAATGATGCCTGTACTTGTCGGCTCGCGAGCTGCAACCTATTAACATGCTGCGAGAGTATCCCGGTGCATTTTCATTCTTTCACTTTTCCACATTCTTCAGCTCAATACACCCTCAAGAACACAATGGGTGGATAAAATCACCATTTGGAATCACAGCCGCTCTTTGCATGCGCTAAAATGCAGTTTGAAATCTCGGATCAAGGTTAATGATCAAATTAAATTATAAAAATGATTGTGCATACTACACAGACACATAAGAGGTGTGATTTCTTTTCCATGTATTTTTACTCAGAGGATAAGGGATGCAGGCATTTGCTGTCTAGTTGCTAGGCAACCATGCTAGCAGTGATGCAGAGCAGCAGTGTTTCCATGGCACATTTAAAGCTTCTCTGTTGCATCTCCTGGACATGAGGGCCTCAGTGGTGATGTGGGCATCCTCGACACCCAGTTAGCTCCTTGATGGTCCCCACTGAAACATGAGGAATAGGTATGTGAAGGGCAGAGACAGATGGCTGTCAGCACTATCTGCAAAGTTCAGCTGCACTTTACAAGATTAGTTTAATGAGGCATTACAAGCCATATAAGTAACAGCCCCTGATTTTACATTATATGTTTACTGGGTGTAATGTGGAGTGGATTCAGATGTGTGGTCGTCAGTGGTCTTGGGTATATGGAATCTTGATGAACTGCCATATATGATAATTGTCTTACTATTGATCACAAATCTATTAAATACTTCTGCTGGGCTGTCCATTTCTGCCCAATAAGATGTCCCTGTGCCGAAGACTATGTCTGAAGAGGAATTTCAGGACCATGGACAGGGTGGTCTGAGGAAGAGTGTGTTCAGAACCACGGACAAGGGTTTGGATGTAAAGCTAAATACTCAATACTCAAAAAACACACACTGTTTTGTCTTTGTTTTCATTTCAGAACAGTCCCCAAAAATCCATATGGTTTGTGGGCATGTTCAAAACACAGTAGTCAGAGTACATGCCCAAAATAGATGGAGTACACATGTTCTGGATACACAAAACAAGCTTCCTTGTCTTTTAGAACTAGTCTTCTGCTTATGTTCCATGTTATTCACTTGGACAGTCCATTGTTGTTGTACTTACTGTTCTGGAGAGGAAATTCCAGTGGGAGAAATGGGTGAAGCAACCTTTCGCTTTCATAAACTGAAACATAAAATACTGCATATCATTCCATCCATCATGGCAAACTTAACAATTCAAACTATATGTTGTTGTTGTGACAGCTAACTAGGTAAACTAATAGTTGTGTCTTGATTTTAAACATCCAACAAAATACAAAATTCTGCTTTAAATAAATACATTCCTACCTTTTGTTTGTCTCTAGATACAATTCAAAATTGTTGCATCATCATATGGTCATCCTTGGTAGAGCTATGATCACCAACATGCACATGTGTTTTACAATGAATATGCATTAGTCAGCCTCTGTGTTTAAAAGATACGGAGCAAATGTATCATGTGATTACCTAATGGAGTCATGTTTGTACAAGTAAAGTCCTGCTAATCCCATAGACCCAAGGGTCGATTGAGCCTTCACTGATACAAGTGCTTTCTCTGGTAAAATTGTGAAAAACCTGACACACCTCTTTCAAGTGCATGTAGAGAATAAGAAGGTCATTAAGATACATTGCCTGGTTGCTTTTATGTTTCACCCTCTATTCAACCTCGGGTTGGATGCATGACATCTTTACAGTCATCTCATTAATGTAAGGTACTTTAGTGAGTGCTCCAGGCTGTCCGAATGCCATAAGATGCTTTAATGAATAAGAATGACAGCTATGATATTAAACACCACTGGGATAATGACAATGGAAATGACAGTGCTCCTTTGACATTACTGTATGCGTAGTTATTTGAATCTAAATTGCTTTACAGTTAAGCAATAGAAGAAACATGGCTGCAGGCACAAGAGACCAAGATTTCTGATGCCTTTATTTAATTATTTATTTTATTCAAATTGGATTTTATTTTATTGTAAAAGCAACTGAAGTCAGTTTCAGCTGAATGATGATCCTCACTGTCAACGTCTTCAGAATCTTTAGCACCGCATGCTATACACGCACACACACACACACACACGCACACACGGAGGCACGCACGCACACACACACACACACACACACACACACTTTCATCATTTATGATGACGCAAGTCACAGGACAGAACTTAAAAACTCCAGCTACAAATCTCCAAACTATACAATATTAAAATTATTTTTACTACTACTACTACTAATAATAATAATAATGGGGGTGGGGGAGGGCTGGATTCTCCTGACCAAAAGTGTTCATGGAACACCCAGCTGTTCTTTCTACAAAAATCATTAATTCAATTCAATTCAATTCAAGTTTATTTGTATAGCGCTTTTTACAATGCAAATCGTTACAAAGCAACTTTACAGAAAATTATGTTTCTACAATATTTAGTAGTAGCTAGTAGTTTGTGCACGTTTGACAGGATTTTAGAAAAACAAATAATAATAATAATAATACAAGACGTAGTCAGCTAGACGATGAACTATCAATATTATTAATTAATAGTTATTATATGATGCAGTCACACATGTAGCAATAATTGTTAGTTCTGTTTGTTGATTCAAGGTTTGCATCATCTGGATTATAATCCTTCTTCACAATGTAAAGAGAGCCTATTAAATGTTAAGCCACACTCATATATTATCAGTTGTAGGATTGTTAATGCCCTTTACTTTTTGTTGCATATTGTCCCAGGGGAGGCTGTGAAAAGAAAATGTATTTCTGTCTCCATTTAAATATATGGAAACTTAAAGGCAATCATGAGGCAAATTCCAATAGCTACAGCAATTCACCAGTGCTGACTCACAAAAAAAAAAAAATAAATAAATAAATTGCTTTGGAAAGCATACGTGAACATATGCACTTTCTAAGTGCTACAACACTTCAATCTGTTTGTTGCAAATTCTCTTATTAAAAATGTCACTCAGTTGTGTTGAGGAAGGCTAATTTAGTGTTATTTATTTATTTTATTTTTTTTTCAACTCTCACAGTGAGGTTTACATCATGATGTATTGCTTTATCTGTAGTAATGTTGTCCTAAAACGGCTTAGACATTCTTTCTGTTTCCGTTGCTGATTTCTGAAAATACAATTTTGGGCAGTTTATTTGTGCTTACACAATTTATTTCAAACTTTGCTTGAGTGCGACATACACTTAAGTGTTAATGTTTAAAATCTGCAGAACACAAGAGGACACTGCATCATCCACCCTCTTAAAGGAATAGTTTATAATAAAAATTCCTGAAAATGTACCTCCCCTCAGGTGATCCGAGATGAGACTGTGTCTTTATCGGGATGGTTTAAAATTGTATTTATTGATATATAAATATTATTTATTTATTTATTTATTTATCTTTGGAAACAAAGTTATACTTTTATTTAGCTAGTATGTCTATGTATATGTAACAACAACAACATAAAAAATTATAATAATGATACTTTTCACAAATAATAAGATATGTTTCTGAGCACAAAATCAGCATTTAAAATAATTTCTGAAGGATGATGTCGCTTAAAACTGGAGTAATGATGCTGAAAAAAATCTGCTTTGCCATCAAGGAAATAATAAATATACTAAAACAGATGGTAACACTTTTTAATAACTTTCATTAATACATCATTAACAGACATTACATAATGCTTTAAGATCATTATTTAATATATTCACATAGCTAGACATATAATATGATTGTTAATGCTTACTTATATACTTATTAAACATCCCTTATTAATTAGCAAATTATTAATGTAAAATAAAAGTGCTTACAAATGTCATTAAACATTCAATTCATATAATCATGCAAGTTAAGTATTATATAATGTTTTTTAATGGTTTATTAATACATGTTATTATAAAGTGTTACCAAACAGATTATTAATTTTTCTATTTTTACTGAATTTGTAATCAAATAAATAAAAAAGACTTATTTTAAAAACACCAGAGAGAAAGAGTTGGTCCAGAACCCTTGGGACAAATTCTATCTGATCCAGTCCATTCCCTCAAAGTTTGCTGACTTGCAATGTACCTGTTGTCTTTCCATGACAGGTTTATCAGTGGATCAATCAAATTAAGCCTTCTACCAGGGCAGGGTTTTGGACTGGGTCAGTGGGACAAGGACACTAGGATCTCAGTCTTCCACAGGTTCCTAGAGGTTCCACAAGTTCCCCTCCCCTTTTTTCCTCATGCACCACTGAACTCTGAACCTCAGTCCAGTCAATTCCAGATGGACAAAGTCCTATCCAATATTTTTCTCATTTGAGAAGTCATCTCACTCAGATATACACTCAGGTGCATCTCAATAAATTGGAATATCATGGAAAAGTTCATTTATTTCAGTAATTCAACTACAAATTTGAAACTTGTGTATTAAATAAATGCAATGCACACAGATTGAAGTAGGTTAAGTCTTTGTTTTATTATTATTATTATTATTATTTTTTATTGTGATGATTTTGTCTCACATTTAACAAAAACCCACCGATCTCAATGTCATACCGCTGGACTCATTATCTGTGTTTTTGCCCCATGACCCAGTTTCTGTTTCCCGTGGTTGGTTAATTTGATTCCAGGTGTGTCTAGTTTCTTCCCCATGTGTTCCATGTCCCCGTTAATTTAGTCATTCCTCTCACCTGTGTTTCCCCAATTCAGTACGTGTGTCTTCCTCCTGTGTTCCATGTTGGATTTACCCATGTGTTGGATTAATAAAGACTCTCTCGATTATTCTTTACTCTGTGTTCCTTCCGGCAGTGTAGCGTGACAGAAGACCCAACCTACAACAGTTTATTCCATTTGTCTACCCTCCGTTTGTTTTCCATTTTTTCTTTCCATTGTGTTCATGGATCCCTACCTTCGCCCCAAATTCCTCCTCCTCCTGAGGTAGGAAGGACGTTCTCTCAAGGACCATACGAGCCAGTTCCTGTTGCTAGCTAACATCACCAGCTAACTGGACGACGCTGACGGAGAGCCAGAGTCCGCTGCGACCAACGAGCCATTGCCGCATAGAGCAAATGAGCTGAGGATCACAGCAGAGCCAGATGCCTTGAAGTCAGACCAGGTGTGTGAGCCGTCAACACCTCCTGCCAAGAGGGAGAGGGACATGGACAGGGTGAGCATGGAGAGGAACTCTGTCCCCTGTACTGTGGCTGAGGGTGAGCTGGATATGGTGTGCCAAAAGGGCCAAAATGAGGAGGTGGATCTTATAGACTGGGATTCATAACTGGAAGTTGAACTGCCTCCTCTCCTCTCTCCATCATCTCCACTGGTCCCATCCAGTCCTCCTTCATCCTTGGTTTCCTCGTCCAGCCCTGAGGAGGCTTCCAGTTGCTCCTAGAAAGTGTCCTCCATTGCACAAAAAACACAATGAACCTACACCAGCAGATGACATTGCACCCCAAATCATCACAGACTGTGGAAACTTAAGTATGGACTTCAAGCAACTTGGGCTATGAGCTTCTCCAGCCTTCCTCCAGACTCTAGGACTTTGGTTTCCAAATGAAATGAAACAAAACTTGCTCTCGTCTGAAAAGAGGGGGGACAGTCCAGTTCTTCTTCTCCTTAGCCCAGATTGTCACGGTTCAGGGTGCTTCATCGGCTTTCCTGTTGTCTGTGTCCTGTCATTGTCTGCAGCTCTGGACCTGGGCAATCAGCGCTGAAACATCGGCGCTGGTGTGAGCAGATCACAAGCTGATTGCTCTCACCTGTCGCTTGTTCCCATTTTCCCTTATATTCCCTGCTGTGTCTGTCCCTTGTTCTCAGTAAATTTAGTGTTGACTTTGTGACAGTACTGTGTGTCTTTTTTCTTACCTGTTTTCCACTGTGTTGCTCAGGACATCTAGACGAGGAGTCTTATGTTGGCCGCATGCCCGAGATCCTCTGTCTCATTTTTCCACGTCCTGTTGGGCATTGCACCAGTGGTGGTCTCCACAGCCTGTGTCTGCAGGTGACTGTACGGATGGCTCTGGAGTTTTTACACTTGGGTTTTTGTTCGCTACAACTGTAGCCAAATTCTTTGACACGTCTGTATGCCTTACCCCAACCACAGTCTATTCCTTGTGAAGTTCACTAAAATTATTGAATCATTTTTGCTTGACAATCCTCATAAGGCTGTGGTTCTCTCAGTTGGTTGTGCATCTTTTTCTTCCACACTTTTTCCTTCCACTCAACTTTCTGTTAACATGCTTGGATAAAACACTCTGTGAACAGCCAGCTTCTTTGGCAATGAACGTTTGTGGCTTACCCTCCTTGTGAAGGGTTGTCTTCTGGACAACTGTCAGATCAGCAGTCTTCCCCATGATCACCGTACACTAATTTGTCACCATATTCTAATTTGTTGAGATTGGACCCACCATTGAATTGGTGGGTTTTTGTTAAATGTGAGCCAAAATCATCAGAATTAAAAGAAAAAAAGACTTAAACTTCATCAGTATGTGTGCATTGAATTTATTTAATACATGAGTTTCACAATTTATTGGAAATAAATTAAGTTTTCCAAGTTTTTGTTCTAATTTAGATTTTTATTTTTATTTTAGTAGAATATTATGAACAGGAACACAAGAACAGGAAAATACCAAATAAAGGAAACTGAAAGTTCCAGAACGTAACAGTTTGCCCCCTCCAGGAACAGTGCGTCCTCGCACCCCAAGAGGAATACCAGCGGAGGGATGGTGGGGGTTCTGGAGGTGGGCGTGGGGCAGGCAAGGGTCAGGCAAAGAGGGATCAAGGAGCTGGGAACCAGGGTGGAGTGGATGGAGGTAGGAGACCGAGCAGGAGGAGCCAGATGGTCCTCCAGAGACCAGCCAGGATGGAGATCCACGGTGGAGTTGACGGCGGGAGGAGCCATGGTGGAGAAGGAGCCGACAACACCAGGGGGCCAACAGACGGAGACTACACCGGTGGGTGAGGAGCCCAAGATGGAGCAGCGCAGCCGCAGAGCCAGGGTGAAGCAGAGGATCCGGAGGGCCTAGGTGGAGCAGAAGGCTCAGGCAACCAAGGCGGAGGCAGGGCCTGGAAGACCGCTGCAGAGCCGGAGTGACTGAGGATGGAGGTGGAACCAGAAGGAAGGAGGAGCCTGACAGAGTCAGAGGGATGGAGTGACGAGGTGTAGCCAGAGGAATGGAGTCCTGAGGCGGCGGATGGTCGACGACTGACCAAGGTGGAGCCGGAGGGAGGAGGGAGCCCGGTGGAGCAGGTGGGATGCCAGGCCACAGTGGAGACGAGGGAGCTAAGAGCCAAGGCGGAGCCACTGGTTCGAAGCACCAAGGAGGAGTCCAGGGCTCGGAGGCTGGAGGCGGAGACAGGGAATCCACATGCCAAGGCGAAGCTGGAGACTGGCAGTCCTGCGGCGAAACCATCGCGCCCAGCTGGCACGGACTGAGGGTGAGCTGCGGGACTGACTGGCACCAGCAGAGATGAGGTCGAGGAACTGGCTGGTCTAGGAGGAGAAGAGAGAGGGAGGATGGGAGGAAACACAGGGGGATCAGGGCTGGACAGAACCAGCAGAGAGAAAGGAGATACAGAGCTGGATTGAAACAGCGGAAGTGGAGCAGGGGAACTGGCAGGTCTAAGAGGAGGTGGGGGAGGGAGGTTGGGAGGGAACACCAGAGATTCAGGGCTCGACGGAACCAGCGGAGACACAGAAAACTCAGGCCTGGACAGAACCAGCGCAGAAACTGAAATTTCAGTGCTGGGCGGAACCAGTGGAGACACAGAAAATTCAGGGCTGGGCGGAACCAGCGGAGAGACAGAAAATTCAGGGCTGGGCTGGAGACAGGTGGGGATCAATCAATTAACTACACGATTAACTACACAAGAATAGGAAAAAGACCAAATAAAGGAAACTGAAAGTTAGAGAACGTAACAGTTACTTGTGTTTAAATTATTACTTCATTGGTCAAACAAGATAGTACAGTACGAAAAAAATAAAACAAAATGGTCATTTATTAACTTAAATCATTACTTTATAAGTAAGAATGTTAAAAAAGTTTCAGGTTAATTTCTCTTATGGTTATATGTAGGCTCTGCCACTATGGCTGGTAGTGATTAAGGACACAGATTGAAGAAATGATTCCCCTTATTTTCCAGTTTAAACCTCAGTTAAGTTGGATGTTGGGGTCTAACCTTTTTAGCCAACATAACATCTGTAAACTCATCACTATTAACGTTAGTCATTTTCCTACACCAGGCTAAACTGATTTTGATATGAAATTTGAAATAATTTCCCCTCTTGCCTCAAGAGAGAACAGAGCGTTCCAGCGTCACAGCAAAGACACAAGGTTGAAAAATACATCCAGATAACAGCCTCACCTTGATGGGAAGCGTCACAGGAGGAGAGCTTGTGGCATGTGAAAATCAATGGTTGTAAAACTGATGAATGTTCAAGACTTTACTCTCATATCATCTCACTAAAGACTTTCTGTGAGGCTTTCATTCATCTGTTTCATACAGCCAATCCCACAACCCCCTTCCCTTTGTACATGATGGCATATGGGTGGTCATAAGATGGAGTGCTCTGATTGCAGTCATCGTGTTCAAACTCAATGGGCTTATGAATATCAAGGATCATTTCACCCAAAAATATAAATTCTGTCATTGATCATTTCTCAGGGGACACGAAGAACCTAGCGATGTTTGACATAATAAATAAACTTCAGCCAGTTCCTGACACAAATATATTGTACAGCTTTAGAAGAATTGGAATATAGTGCAGTAGTCAAATTGAATACTTTCTGTTTTAGCTCATAGTAAGATCACTTACCTTGGAGGAAAACAACACACAACAGTCATTAATATGATTCCCAATCTTGGTCTGATCTTGATACAGTGCCAGTTTACTCAACATGAGTTACGAGGACTGACCAACGGAAGATTGTAACATACTTGCTGTCGTCTTTGCTCATATAAATATAATTTCAATCATGATCATTCCCTGTTAGTTTCAGTAGCATTAAAGCATGAGAATTTTTATGACAATGTTAATGTATTTTGTTTTGGCAGGCTAGATCTGCTACACATAGAACTGCCAATAAATACACAGACAAACTACTGTGTTCAAATAAGTTCATGCTGCTGCATGAATAGGCATACATAATGAGTTGTTGGTGTGCAAGTGGATGAGGGAATGTGTCATTCATTTATTCATTAATTAATTAATAAATAAATAAATACATACATACATACATAAGCAAGCAAGCAAGCCAGACCATTGAACCAGTGAACCAGACTCACTGAACCAGACTTTTAATTTAAATGTCGAGGAAGCAGTCATTGGCTGTAAAAATCGGCTTGGCCATGTAGTAAAAGATGTGTCTGCTAGCAGATTACATATGAAGGACCAACCAGCCTTTACCATTTCTTACAATTTCTTTACTGAACTAGATACAGTATGGTTTCTTGGGTCATATAGGCAGGTATGTCTCACACTTTGTATTTGTTAATCAGGGATAACATACACATATACAATGTTCATTTATCTAACACACACTGTCAATTAGGTGCTTGTACTGTGCACAAATAAGACAGATACTATACCAAAAAAAAAAAAAAAAAAAAAAACACAAGGTTTATATGTTTTGCATGGTGAATAAGCGACTACAGAGAACATTAAATAATTTATTTTAATGAATTGTTCATGTATTGCTGAGCTTAAGCAGGCCGTACTAACATTCATATATTTTCATATTTGCTTAACAGTTTTGGCAAAATTAAGTCCTGAGAACCACTAATCTATAGAACTTGTTTCTTTCTTTTCTTCAAAATCTGAGGGTGGCGATAAAAGTTGCAGCCACTGCTAATTGATTTCCTCCACACAATACGACTGAGAAAAACCCCTTTGAGCAGCAATGGCTTTCTCTCCCGACACACAAAATCGTATTTTCTTCTATAGCATAGAGTGGATTCAGAGTACAGTAAATCATGTGGACTCAGCCTGGTGGATAATAATATATCAGCCACAATGATAAACCCTAACATATATTCCCACACAAATTAAAAGTGTGCACAAAGCTCATACTGAAAAAGATGACATATGTGTGTCTGTAATGTAACACAGTCTGTTGTAAATAGCAGCGCACTTGCTTTGGCCATAGACATTGTGGGCTCTTGGTGAGGAATGCCTGTGAGAGAGGGTTAACGAATCTTTCTCGCAGATAGATATTGCCATGGAAACAGCTGCGTGACTGCTTGCAGCTTGTATTCACTACACACAGGCAAGGGGGGTTGGTGTTGTTGAGAATGAAGCAGAGGCAGAACAATAGCGGCAGAATTATTTTGCAATTCTGAGAGCACTGACATTCAAAGCACACTTAGCTCGTGTTTAAGAATTAAGAAGTGTGGAGTCGATTAGAAAAGGAAAACAGAAATCAAGGAAGCTGCCAGTGAGCACAGCCCAATCTCTCCCTTCCTATACTCAGTGTATCCATGCAGTGTGATCCAAAGGAAGTCATAACATGCATACAGGTTTGTGAGTCATTGTGCAGGGTGCAGTCCGGCATGCGTTGACACTGCACTTCCTGTTGATTCTAAAATGCAAGAAATGCAAGATGAAACTATAAATAAATGAATAACTTGATTAATTAATTGCCAGAGTGCAAAACCCGAGGCAGCCTGGCTTGAGCAAATTGAGAGAGAGTGAGGAGCAAGTAATAGATGAAAGCAGCGATGACGTAGAAAAGGGGGCACACAGAGAATCCCCCTACCCTCCTCCTCTGATTTCTCCTCCATCTTATTTCTCTTCCTTCCCCTCAGAGTGCTGGCTGAGCTGTGCTGTGTTTGACTCAGTCATTGGAGCGGCGCTCTGGACACATTTAGAATCTCTCTTCACAGCCTGAGGCAACTGGGAGAATGCATTAAAGACCACTGAAAGGCCCACTATACACTGTAAACACTGTTGATACGGCACACTCTATGTGCCAGATGCTCAGTGTGAAACAATGGCTTATCTAGAAGGGAAGAGAAGTTCTATATCACAATAGATCACTGAGTGTTCTAGATCCAGTTGAGTTGTAGAATTAGATCAATGTAGCCCCTTGTTTCTTTGCAACAGCTAGACCGCTGCTCTTATTATTGTTACACATTTAATAAAACATATCTGTTCTTTCTCTACAATAACAAATGCCTCACATAAATCTATTAAAACAAAAGATTTTCTATTCTGGACATTTTATTGTAAATAGTACCAGGGACGCTTTTCAAGGGCGCTCTCTTCCTTTGGGGCCTGGTAATCAGTACTGGTTTTACCCCAAGTCCGACGCCCCTGAATGGTACAATGAAGGAAATAACAAATGTCAGGGTATACATATTACAAAGCTTATTTGAAGGCTTTAGTCCAGGAAGACTGGACTAGTGCTGTACAGGTTTCTGAAGAAAAAAAAAAGGACAAATTTAGCTGTGCACATTGCTATTTTAAAACGCTATTTAAAAGTCCTGACCTCACATTAGTCATAAGGTCTTATGCATAAACATGACCCTTATTTTTATTTTTTTTTTCTTCTCATTTTTGATCTGTGCATTTCGAAGTAATGAACTGTGTTATTTGCAGCCTCCTGTCCTGGCATTTGGAGTCATGTTCAGGAAACAGTGTATTCCATTTGTGAGTAATACAATTAACTGGATGCTGAACATAATGCATAAAAAATAATGGACCTACTTTATATTAAGTGGCCTTAACTACTATGTACTTACATTTTATTTAATATTTTAGTACAATGTACTTATTGTGTACATACATGTTTTTACATTATACTTATATATAAAAAAACTACATGTAATTACATCTGTATTTAATTTCTGTAACTACATTTATAATTACACTGTTGACCCTTACTTTACACCTTAACCCACCCTTAAACTTACCCATACCTCCAACCCTCTCCCTAACCTTACCCCTATCCCACCTCAATAGCAGCAAAAGTGTTTTACAATACAATATGAACACAATAAGTACATTGTACTTATTTTTTTATGTAAGTACATAGTAGTTAAGGCCACCTAATATAAAGTGGGAACAAAATAATTATAATAAAACTAATTATTAATTATTATTATTTTTTGATGATATCTTTTAGAATAGAAGCAAATCCGTCTTTATAAATCACATTACGTTTTAATGTTTTTGTTTGTTTGTTACCATGCTTTCACAATAATCTAAAAATGGTTTATTCATAAGTACACCACACTCTGTTCATGCTGTGACATTTCCACCTTTAAATAGAAAACATATTTTAGGCATATATCTGATGGACTGACATCATCTTTTGTTTTTTGTTTTCTTGTCCATATGGTTCAAACAGAGGTTAGTTTCTCTGACATTGCAGTATTTCATTATGTTTGCACTTTTTAAAAACACAATAGTCAGTTAATAAATAGTGTGTTGTTAAATAACTTGATGTGCTGCTATAATTAATATTTAATTCTGTAAGCAACAATTTTGCACTTACCTTCAACCCAGTACCATTCAATTTCAAAATATTTTGAATGTTGGCACAAAACATGTTTTGAAAAATTAATAATTTAAGAGTGCTGTTTTGATGCAAGTATAATTTTCATTTTTGGCTCAGGGTTAGTGAAAATAAATAACCGTTGTAACCACATATTTACTATTATGGGTAATAGCTTTCAAATCATTGAAATTTTTGTGTGATAATAGCTTTGGACATCTTTAACCATGTTAAAGTATAAAAAAGTATAAATCTGCTACAAACATAAACGTAAATTGTCATAGAAACCCAATTTTGAGACTCACATATGCAAAATCGCCTTATAGCTGAACAAGGGCATTCTATTGCGGTGCTCATTGCATTATCTCATAGCCAAGATCATGATGAACTCAATGTCACATAATGTTGATAGATCTTGATGGGCTGTGTTCCGGCCTAAACCTGCTGTTCTTGCATCCAGTGGGGGTCTAACACTCACCAGTGTAAAGCCAGGGGTGTTCATATCAATCATGCATCATTGTGTGCCACTTGACAGGGAAGTTGCGCCAATGGGACAACAATTCTACATTCACTACAAGTTTAAGAAGATGTTTTGGGTGCACCCTGATATGCATCCGATCTATATGCATACTAATGTGCAAGGATAAACTAGTATGATGACAGGCCTGCAGGCACATAAGGGGCCATGCTCAGTGTGGACTTACAAAGTTATTGAGCATATTGTTAATTAGTGTTGGATTGAAGAGTCTGTATAAGATCTGCTGATCCTTCATCCAGACATAAAATCACGTGAAAAACTAAGGTGTACTACAATGGATTGGCCGTTCAAGGTGAACATGATGGCATTGGCTGGCTCTAGTTTTCGTGAACAGGTGCTGCTCAAACCCTTTGGGGTACTGTTATCTTAAGGTACTAGGTCTGCTGGAGCTCACAGTCGGAGTGGCTCTAAGGGTTTGGTTTAAGACCTGAATGCTTCTAAAATATATTTTTATGCCTGACTTAGTTGACCTTTGATAACTTCAGCGCCACATATCATGTTCTTAACAAAAAAACAAACAAACAAACAAACAAACAAACAAACAAACAAAAAAACGTAGAAAGAGTTAAAAACAGAGTTTCCTACATTAGGCAGATGTTAATTATGTATTTTTTGCTCCAGGATGCAGGGATACTAATGGTGACTTCTAGAGGTGATCACAGAGCATCGGTCTGAGGATGAGAACAAACGGATAAGAACATAAAAGTGTTACTGACCATAAATATTGCTATACTGCTCACGTGCATGTGCATGCAAAACAGATTGGAAGTAATGGTTATATTGCCATGTGACTCATAAAGAAGGGTCAATGATATCTGATTTTTTCTATTAAATAGACATTTTAGAGGTCAAAAAAATATGACTTTGGAGATTCCTCTTACACTTAAAGGAATATTCTGTGTTTAATATGAGGTAAAGGGTTAGGTCACCCAAAAAAGAAAATGCTGTCATCATTTTCTCACCTTGATTTCATTCCAAACCCATAAGGCTCCACTGGAAAACCTCACTCCCCAATCTCAAGAGTTGCACTAGTGCTTCCGTTGCATGGATTTTGAATAGAGGGATATCTTATTTTGTGTTTTGTAGATTATCAAAAGTATTATGAGTCTGACATACTGTATGGGTAGGTAAATTTTGTTTAGGGTAAATACACATTTATTGCATTGTGTTGACTGCTACAGAATACTTTCAATGTAAAAATCATGGTTAAAGGAGATCACAACTGGAAGTAGGACATGGATGACATGCAGCATCGTAAAGCACAGTTATTGCACACAGGGGCATCGCTAGGGTGTCTTGGTGCCCTAATCTAGTTTAATCACATGAGTTTAAGTCAATTACTTTCATTTAAGTAATTAGGCTAATTATAGATGGTGCTTTATTAACAAAAATCAACACTTTATGCTGTACCTGGCACAATTATCATGGTGCTATTATCATCCATGGACTTATAATACATTATAAGTAGTGAACACATTTTTGGTAAAAAAAAAAAGAAAAAAAAAAAAAGAAAAAAAAAAAATTAATAATAATAATAATTGTTTGTATATTTTTTAAACAATCTGGGTGAATTTTCGACACATAAACATAACACACTGCTTAATTGCTATAGTGCAATTATATATATATATATATATATATATATATATATATATATATATATATATACGATCACATAGTCACATCTCCATTGTTTTAACTACAGTACATTGATTCAGTAAGATGTCATGTGCAGTGGTAGAGTAATAACTTCTGCTAATTAATGGATTATAGATCGCAATAACACTTTATGTTCATGGTCCCTTTTTAACATTATGTTGACAATAAGTAATGTTGCACCTACATGTCTGCTAATTCTTATCTGCTAACTCATTATTGTTATGGTCAAAAATACATTTTACTGACTATAATTAACTTCGCAAGTACATGTCAACTTATTACAAACCCAACCCAACCAGTCTACTAGTAATCTACTAATACTCTAATGAGAGTTAGTAAAAATATAGGTACAACGTTACTCATAATCAACAGAACGTTTTAAAGGGACCATCAAAATAAAATGAAACTCAGACTGCAAGTAATGATGGAATATTATACTTTATTCACACAAAGCATGCATCCTTTGAAAAAAACACAGTGCTGACATGCTAACATACAGACTGGAAGATTCTAACCAGGTATAGTGCTGTAGGTCCAACTACAGAAGTCTGCAATGCTGTTTGTGACTGTTGGTTGGAACTATTATTTCAGAAAACACAAAATAATTGAATTATGTTAGTAACAATGGAACTAGCTCCAGCTGAGGTTACTGAGAAGCATGGCCATCTCCTTAATAGAACACACAGCACAAGAGTGTATCAATCCTATATAGACAAGCTTTTTCATCTTGAATCTTCAGACCCCTTGTGATCAGCCAACACCACTAACAGCCATATGTAATAAAAGTAATGTGCATGAACACACACACACACACACACACACACACAGACACACAGACACACACACATTCTGTATATATATATATATATATATATATATATATATATATATATATATATATATATATATATATACTCTACATATATATCCCTCACATTTAGGCAGCATCACATGCGGACCCACTTTGGAGACCCAAACAGATGGGCTATAAATAATCCCTGTACACTTTGTGCACAGTCATGCGATTAGAATTGCAGTTGTATCCACAGCTGGAGGATATCACATCATCTGTTGACCAAGGACCCTGGTCATCAGAGTGGACTGGGAATATGTCACAGAGTGGAAATGTGTTTTGTTTGTGCATTATGAATCCATGGGCAAGACTCTCCTGTATCTGCTGCTGCATCTGTCTGTAGTGTGAGCTTGGTTATATTTGGAGACTCAGTGATGATGTGTTTTTCACATTTCTCCGCAGGCATTATGAAGAGCGGGGTGGAGGGTGGGGGCGGTGCGAGACAGGAATGGGAGGGCATGGACCCAGAGAGACCGACAAAAGCTGGCAGTGAGGAATTCTCTGAATATCTTGGATTCTGTTTAATCACTGGTTTTTGCAAAGCGAAAAAACAACAACATTATTGTTATTTTTCAGATAAAACTTTTGCACATAACTAATGTGTCACAATCATCTGCTGGAGTGCCCATAAACTCCAATAGAGGGCACTCCACTCAGGACTCTGGCAATTTTGTGTCCATTCCCATTTTCAAACTCCAATTCCCATCCAGACTCATACCTGGGACTGATTGCACACACATACACCTGCATATAATTACAACCACACACACCTGCAGCTAATACACACACACACACACACACACACACACATATAAGCAGCACAGTCATGATAGCTCACTGCAAAGTCTTGTTTAGTCCTGTCTAGAGTGTTTTCCCCATGTTTTTTCCTTCCGTGTTTGACTTTGGATTGTTTATACCGACTGTGATTCTCTGCTGCCTTCCCCGACCTCTGCTTGTTACTGTTGCTGATTTTGGATATCCCCTGACATACCTGATGCTTTATTCTCATATCTGCCTGTTTGATCATTCTCTATATTAAAATACTGCATATGTATTGAACGTTTCTGACTCCGTGTTAAAATATTCCACAAAAGTGGCTTTTTAAGAAGGGTTGTAATATGACCTAAGTGAATAATGCCTGGAAGACAAAAGAATAACTGTAAACAAATACAATATGTCCCTATATGTACTTCCATTGAAAAGTGCCAGAATTATAAAGGCCTCTTACCCTTTACCGCTTTTGAATTAAACCAGTAAGAAACAATTTTGTAATACCCTAGCAAGAGCCTTGCAATGTCATAGCAAACACCCAGAATACACTATCAAGCTTCCAATGACATTACCCTAAAAGCATCAGTAGTGACCACCTAACAACATACTAGCAACCACCCAAAACACCCTGACAACAGCAGAGCAAAGCAATTAGCCACAACTTGGCACTAGATACCAAAGAGACATGGTAAGGGATTGTAATGAGTATTTGTATGCAATTTCAAGCCATATCTACCAGAATACCATAGAAATCGGGATGATATAGAAATAATATGGGTATGACATGACTCAGATCTCATAATTGCTGGTGAATCAGACTTACTAATTATGAAACATGGCTTAGAATACTATCTTTGAATCATCTTCAGTGAATATTGTCATCATCAATGGAGAGGACTGACATGTCCAGGTCCCACACTGGGACTGATGGAATGGATGGATGCATTGATGGAACAGTGGATAAAGGAGGAGGGGACTGACAATTGAGGCCTTCTCGATCCTTAATACCTGGTGACTGATGACTCATTAATTTGACAAGCAATGCACAGCAGGGATGGATTACACAAAGAAGTCACTGGCCGGCCGTTCCCACAAGCATACAGATGAAGAGAGCGGAACAGAGTGACAGATAGGAAAAGAGGTATATGTGTGGAGGACAGAATTGTTTCAGAACAAATACATGCTTTTATAAGCCTATGGTGACAAAACAGACCACATGTTTAGTGACATTTAAGCATCGCATGGTCACAAATAGAAAGGGGAGGGATTAACAGATGCAATGAGATCAAGCACGAGAGGTAGAGTGAGATTACATGTTGTACTGTATCTGCATTTAAAAGCATTCCCCCAGCCTTTGTTTAGATGCAAGTGACACAGGAACAGTTGGATTTGGGGTAGGCTTTGGTGTAGGTGTAATTATTTTGTAACCATTTTGTATCCACAGTCACATTTTCAGCTTTACACACACTTCAGCTTTACACATACAGCTGCTCAATGATATTCAAACAAAAATATACTTTAACTCAGTTTATAATTAATGTATATATTTTAAACAATCTCCTTAGTGAGCATCACTTGTTTAAAGACTAGTCAACTAGCCTTACCTATTCCCATTGTACAAACTCTTGTCTTTAAGGTTAAGGTACCTTATCATGCAAGAAAATTTGAAACTTCAAGTCATAAAAAGCATTGTTATTGTTGCTCGTACACAGAACAGAATCTCAATAGTGCTTTTCAAATAATGCACTTCCCACTGATATGGTAAAAACTAATCTTTGCAAGCTTCACAACAACAATGGAGTCCCAAACACTAGCATGCTCTCCAGACAAAAATACACTGACAGGCTCTTCATCGTCTGACATGTAATTAAAACCAAAACAAAAGGATGGACGAAAGAGGTAATGTCAACATTGACAATGACAAAAGCTGCAGGGACTGTCCCTCCGATAAGACACCCATGCAGTCGGCAGCCTGGGACACATGGGCCTCCGACCAGAGAAACAGGGACAGGGACGTCCACCCTCTCTAAAGAGCCTGCGAGACAAGTCTTGGCAATGTATAGACTCAGCATGCAGTGTCCTCTGAGAGTCCTCAAAGCCAGCCCATTGAACACTCTGCTGCATTAATCTTACTGCAGCTTTGTCCTGGGGTGTCTGGCCCCCCCGTAAGGTCAATTAAACTCTGCAAGATAAAGTACTTGCCATGATATTAGGATATAAATAGCCACAGCAGGGGAAGGGGATTGGAAACAGTTGTTTAGAGTCAAGTTTATGTCACACAGACATGTTAGGCATGCACTGGGAAATTCTATAGGAAGGGAGAAAAGTAAAATCCCAAGGGAAAAAACTTTATTTGCATTTTTGTTGACATTACAACATTCGTAACACTTTATATTTGGGACCAATCCTTACTATTAACTAGTTGCTATTATTCTGACCATATTTTACCTAAATGAAATTGAATTAAATATATGCATTTAACAGATGCTTTTATCCAAAGTGACTTACAGTGCATTCGAGCTATCTAACGTGTTCCCTGGGAATCGAGCCTACAACCTTGTGCTGCTAATGCAATGCTCTACCAATTGAGCCACAAATGAAAAATTATCATGTTTATATGTAATATTTATTATAAATGATTTTTCCGTGAACTTCTTGTTTTTTTTTTCTATTACTGTGTCCTCATTATCTTTAAACGAATACATTAAACTTCCCTCCCCCCTCCAAACGACTTCTTTTCTTTTCTTGTCATGTGCTATGAAAGAAGCAGTTTCACCTGGATATATGTCACAATAGGAAAAAAAGAACAATCTTAATTTGTGTTCCGAAGATGAAAGGAGGTCTTACGGGTTTGGAATGACATGAGGGTGAGTAATCAATGACAGAATTTACATTTTTGGGTGAACTAACCCTTTAAGTAACTATTTTGTTTTTATGATCTTTTTGCCATTTTAAAGACAACAATACTAAGGAAACCGGAAAAACATATTGAGAGTGAGGAGTTGTCCTCATAGCAAAGAGCCCCTCCCCTCGATATCACAGTGTCCGCCATGTTGGCAGGACATCGGCGGCAAAACATGATTGTTTACGTGTGTTGTGACCTCAATAGTAGAGGAGGTTCTCCCAATTCTGCACTGTTATACCATGCCTATAAGTTACTTCTGCGTTAAAAACTGCTCCATTACCTCACACGATATATATGGAACACATAGGAACAATGGAATACAGTTTTTTTTAGGCTACACCAAGCACAAAACATCGGTATTTGGAGAAGCCCTCAGGCATCCAAAATATCGACCCATACGAGCTCCCTGCAGCAGAATGGCTCAGAGACCTGGACCATATACCTCCATGCACATATATGGACATTGTGAATTATCTTGTTTTTTTGGTGTAAGTTACTACACAATGCAGGAGTTTAAAAGCCACAAGTCTTTGGAAAGTTACGAGGCTTTCCGCTGTGGCTGGGTGCAGGACTTGGCCATCTCAAGCCTCCGGGTGGTCAAAACAGTGTTGTACTGGCCAAAGTAAGTTTATTTACATGCGTTTTAGCGTGTTGTACTGTAATTACATCGCATTTAGCAGACACTTCTTGACCAAAATGACAAAGTAACTAAAATAACTGCGACTGTTTCGTAAACACTAGATTGTAATGATATGTTCAATGAACACAAATGTTTTCAACATGTTTTGATGTAGGCTAAAGCTGTGTAAGTTTAGTTATAAATTGATTTTAGTCCAATGACACATATTGTCAGGCTCGTCGCAACAAGGCAGGCTAACCAAGCAATTGCTTGGGGCCCCAAGCTGGCCTATTTTCTCTTGCATAATTAATATTGCACTTTAATTAAGCAAAAACACATTTTATCCAATTACTCGATTAATCGATGGAATTTTTGGTAGAATACTCGATTACTAAAATATTCGATAGCTACAGCCATAGATGAAAGTGGCTATTCCACCGTGATAATCTATTTACCAAATGGGGGTTAGGAAAACCACACAATAAATTATGTGCATCAAACATTAGCTTGGGATGTTTTTAAGCATTGGTAGTGAAATCATCTGCCTGCATCACTTCCCTTCTAATATCAAAATATGGAAATGCTAAAATATCTTTAAGTTTTCGGTAAACTTTATAATAAGTAAAAATACTGTTTGCTAACAATTAAATGACAATTAACTAAATGTTCATTAACTATCAGTTTACCATCTATTAATGATTGTTATTATAAAGTGTCTACCAAATAACTTAGTTAGCAGCTATGGTTTTGGGAAACGCACCCCTGAGCTGTTAATAACCTCTTTCAATATGCTAACAGTGAAATGGTAAAACGTACCTCACAGGTCATTTTTTATTCAATTATTTTCCCAGCTAAACCATCAACTTCATCCTCAACATCAACAGATGCATCACTTCTCAGTGCTGATGTTCCCTCTATAGCACAAGGGACCACAAGCTCTATAATTATAGCTGATATCCTGGACAGCCCAGAGTTTAAACTGATTAGTGTGTGCTGTCATATTATTAAAAAAAAAAAAAAAAAAAAAAGTTCAAATCACTATTGAATTTCCACGAAACTATTTTTTTCAAGCAGTATTTAAACTGTAAACTTTTTTTATTTATATAAAGTGTGGGTGAACTTAAACTGTATGGCTATGCTGTGGTTCCTGTAGGCTTTGCGTGTGTGCGGGGGGCCTCTATGTCCATTTTGCTTGGGGCCCCCAAATTCCTTCAAACGGCCCTGCATATTGTACCAGGTATTTGTGTTGGATGGACAAATCAGTTCTGGGTTGGCTAGGATAGTTAAATGTGTGATTGCAAGATGTAAATGTCCTGGTTAGATTAAAGCCATTAACAGCGTGAATGCAAGGTGACTTACATCATAAACAAGATAATTCACAAAGTCCATATGTGTGCATGGAAGTAAATGGTCCAGGTCTTTGTGCCGCTGCAGGTAGGTCGTATGGGTCGATATTTTTATAATACTTTCTCGTATTCGTATATCCGTCTCTGTTCTGCCAACATAATAAATGCGCAAAAATTAAAGAGCTCTGAAATGTTTAGTTGCGCCTCTGTTGCAATAGAAGTTCTGAAGGCATTGCCCCTGGCAACCGATAGCATGTCCTACCATCATGGCCGTCTCGCTCAGACCCCGCCCAAATCGACCCAAATCGGCACGTGACTCCTCACTCTCAATAGAGGTCATGTTGGGGGTGTTTGAACTACTGTACACAGCAAAAGTTTTTACATTAAAGAGCAACCTTTAACTGATTTAGAGGTACAATTTGTAAGATTTTTGCAGTAACATATCCAAAAACCACTAGGCTAGTGTTATATATTTTGACCATCTGATTACTGTTTTCAACTACTTGTAAATCATGAGAAAATTCCCATTCTAAACAGTGACACGGGGCAGTGCAGTCGCATGTCAATGACGTCATTTACCCTTTGTTACTGCCTTTACTGACGTAGAAACCATATGACAACAGTGTCATGGACAAATGCGGAAGTAGCTTCGCGACAAACTTCAACTAGAAAGAGATGCCAATCTCGGTTGTGTTTTACTCGACAGGTGAGCTGTTTTGATTCGTATCTTTACAGAAAACGTCTGATTGATGGCTGTCAGCGATTGGTAGAAGACAGCAAATCCCATCATTCTACGCGCCTTCTTAGCGTCATCAAACCACGCGATTGTTTTGGTAGTGCGCCTTCTTGTGGCAGGTCCTACAACCTGTACCTTTAACCCATGAAGATAAATTTTGTTTACATAAATGTATTAAGTGATGCTAAATAATATTTTTATTTGAAGAAAGCCAGTTGTTTTAGATGCTACCTTTTTTATTTCCAATTTTATTCTTACATTACATTTACATTACATTTATTCATTTAGCAGACGCTTAGCAGACGTTCTGCAGGGTGTTCCGAAAGAAAGGGCCTGAAGGCCTTGTATGCATTACATGTGTACAAATTGAACAATCAATCAATTTATAAAATATATTTGGTATAAAAAAAAATTAATGGTTTTATTAAAGTAACACCATTGGCAATACTTTATTTTACAGTGTCCTTGTATATATGTTACATGTACTTATTATAGTATAATAAATTATGCACAATTACATGCAACTCACCTTAAAAGGGTCATATGCTTTTTTTAAAGATCAATATTTTGTGTATTTGTTGTAACAGAATATGATGACATGCTTTTATGTTCAAAAACACTTAAATACTGTACATTATTGTAGGTCCCCTACATGTATGCCCCGCCTCTCTCAAACACATAGTTTTCTACAAAGTCCCTCCTTCCACAAGCACAGTCTGTTCTGATTGGCCAACTGACCCAGTGCATTGTGATTGGCCTAATACTGCAAGCACTCGTCAGAAATTGAACACCCCTTTCCATAATTGTGAGCGTCATACATTATGTTCTTAGTTTTACCATCAGTTCAAGCACGAAAGAGGAACAGAGTGGCGTGCAGACACAGTGATGAAGCTCTTATGTATTTGCAGTACACAAGCCACGGACAGTTAAGACAACTGACTCCACTGTGTGACCGTCTAACCTTAGGGTGCTTTAACACTAGCACTTTTGGTGTGCACCTGGGTTCGATTTGTCAGAGTTTGGTTTGTTTGGATGATGTGAACGCTGTCTTCTTAGGCTGTATATCTAATTTCTGGTCGCCTTCAGTGTTAACTTTAAAGCATTTGCAGAACATTCGTAAGACAGACACAAGTGCCGTTATGTACCGAAGTTTTGTAAAAAAAAAAAAAAAAAAAAAAAAAATGGTTCAAAAACGTAGGGGGAGGGGGTACAATCGAACTTGGGTTCGGACCAGTCAAGCGAACCAAGTTTGAAAGTACCATTAAAAATTCCTAAATGCAAGTAATAAATTAAAGTGCTTTTACTTTTGCCTAGAAACACACACCATCTCCCTGTCATGACTACTTCAACACTAACTGCGTTTACTGAAAGACTCGGCGTGGGTGATGTTAATGAGTTAATGAGTCTAAACTTTTATAAAGAATATCTCCTTGGATTTTAGACTTTATTCTTTGCAACTACAGATCTTCTTCATGCACCAAGAGCTTGTATTACTTCAAAGAGAAAGGAAAAATTTTAATCGCATCATATGACCCCTTTAAAGTGTATAACTTAAAAATGAATTACATTTCAGAGATTATCATTGAATAAGAACATAATTTTGGTCTGTTCTTCAGCTCATTATTTTCCTTGCTGACTCACTGCCATACCAAATGTAAATATTTATCTGTTGTTTTGCCAGAGCAGTTTGCCCATGGGGTGTGGACATTGGCTGTCCATTCCAATCGTGGAATGTTTTCCCATGAAGAACAGCTGTAGGAGTCACTGTCTGGGGACTGGAGGAACATCACATCCGGGGACTGTTGCATTTGGAGGACAGCTGCTGCTCCTCACTCACCGAAGTGCTTAAACTGGACAAGCTCTTCATAGATTAATCAACAGCACACAAACGTTTTGTCCCATACATCTCATCTTCAAAGTGCTTGTATTAACCAAACATGTTTTGGTTACATATGTAAATATAGTCATGGTTTTTGCATGGCTGTATCAAGGTCACAGTACTTTAACAAAGGACAAACACTGTTGCAGGGTTCTCAGTTGGTAGGTTAAACACCAATAATAGATCACTGACAGCTCAATATAAAATACAAAGCTTAATGTACTTGATAAAATGTGAATCATTTATTTAACCTACAGTCATCAGTTTTTAAAAAGGAGGGGAAACTCTTCACATTTCTAATGCTGGTGATGTCTAAGGCTATGTGTCCAAATAAACTCTGCATTATTTTGATGTTAAGTAATTACATTTTTCAGAAGGTGGCCAAATTGAGAAGACAACAAAATGGGCAGGCTGCATCACCTGAACCCCAACCATCCTCAAAAACGATAATATAAATCTCATATTATGAAATTAGTTTGACTAAAACATTTTTAAATTTGCTGTTATTGTGTGATAAACAGTTTTAAGACTATGTTAGGTCACCATACCCAACATGAAATTTAAGGCTCCTGAAGCAAAACCAGTCGAGAATAGCTGCTCTTTTGCATACTTGTGTGTGCGTGTGTTTGTCTCTATTATTGGTCAGCATTGCACTAAGCACTCTTGAAGGCTGATTATGCACTCTTCCGTAATGCAGCCTTCAATGGTCACTAATTTGGGGGTAGAGAACCTCCCTAGGGCTTTTTGTTCTGCCTTGCTTGCTGTATAATGGAACATATAGATTCAGTTCAACATCTCAGCGGATGGACGAAATGCTGGAGCCAGGGGCTGGTTCTGTTGGGTCAGGCCCCATACTTGAATCTTGAATCTTTTGAGACAGAAGCGAACACATGGTGACAAATCCCTTCCCCAGCCGATAGCAGCAGCAGCAGCAGCAGCACTGAATTTTAAGAAACACATTTGAACGCTCTAGGCTCTTTTCCCTATGTGTCAGGAAAGATATAGAGAAATTAAGCAATAAAGGTTTCAATTTGGAAACATTGTTGTACAGGTGGACTGTAATCTATGTTGATCTATAAATATAGGCTATTATTAATAAAATGCAAATATGACATAATTTCCAGTAAGGAGCATATAGTGAGCATTGGTGCTTCCTTATGGGATTTTTCAGGGAACAAAAGTTTCGACACTTCACTGCCATTCACAAGTCCTCTCTCGTGGTATCATGGGATAGTAAAGTGTCCACTGGATGTGCACAACAAAATCTCACTGGAAGTAGTAGGTCATACAGTAATTTTTTGCCTACAGTTTTATGAGCACTGTGATTTCAGTCATATTACTCTTTTCACATACTGTTCGCCTTCTATATTGTAGGGAAGTATGCATTTTGGGATGCAGCCATAGTCTTCACAGTGAATGGAGCAGCACATTTACCCACAAGTCCTTGCATGACCTGATGTGCCTGTGGCCCGAGGGGTCTGAACGGCTCCCTGCTCTTAACAACTGATTTAGAATCGCTTTTGCGTTCCTGTCTCAACATGTTTCAGCACATCTATGAACAACAACAGAGCAGTAAGTGCAAAGGTCATTAAATTGTCTTTGTCAGGGGACATCTCGTATGAGCTTAAACAAATGAACTGCAGCAGAAATACAAGGTAATCTCAGAAACACTACTTTTCTTCAGCCGCTCATCTAATTCAGTCTAGCGGAAAGTCTCTCTCTAAGGACACTTGGTTAGCAGCTGGCTAAAGTGCTTTCAGTTCTCACTGGGAACTGGCTGACATTTTTGCCAACCACAAGTTCCGGTGACATGGCTGAAATGGAGCGTTAAAATTATCTTGCTTGCTGTTTTAAAATAAGAATCATAAATAACTTTCTGTTACACTATAAATATATCACTATTTTGGCATTGTATATAATTTGGCAAATAGTATTTTTTTATGTCTTTTTGATATCATAATGGTAAATGGTTATGATGAATTGACATTCAACATTCTAATACTCAAGATCTCGCATTTACATCATCCCTTTTATTTAATTTGATGTTTTCCCCACATTTGCCATACTGAAAATAAATAAATGTTTATTATTATTGTTATTATTATTATTATTATTTTTTTTTAATATTATTATTATTTATTTATTTATTTGTTATTGCAAGATATGTAATGCAAGGAACACATGCCTTATATTTTTGACTTGTGTTAATTTTTATTTGACCAACATAGGTGGGGAAAAAATGGCATGATCATTTGCGAAGAGTTTGTCTTGGGGGAGTTATGCATAATGTCTGTCACTATTCCATCTCTCACACAAGTATATGTCCAGACACGTGCATAATTGATTTCCCAGTAGAGGGTACTTTATAGACCAAAGGTCAGAGTTGTGCCCTTCCCTAAGAAAATGCACACAGATGCATACAGACATGTGTAATATCACATATTCCCCTGCACGTTCACATTTGTAAATCTTACAGTAATATCTGACTTTCTAAAAACTTTTATAAAAATAAATTTATGAATTACATGAAATGACAGCAGTGATAAATACTTAGAATACCAAGCATGTATTTTATTTGTTGCTTCATACCAATTATTGACACTATTTACATTATAACATACAGTAAGTGTCTCATGATGGCATATACATTAAATGGAAATCTGGTTCCATGCATGAAGCAGTGCTTGAGTCTATAAGTTACTAAGTAGTACAGTAATTATAGCAGATATTTGCTTTGCACAATTCCTCAGGCAAAACTTGAGGGTTATATGCAGCCATAAACTGGAGTTGGAATTATTTCAATTGTTATATTAAATTTTAGTAAGCATTTTGTTACTGTTGATGAATAATTACAAACCTTGCCAGAGTAAAAAAAATAGTACTTATTTAATTGGTTTATGAAGCAATGGGCTTTTACGGAACTACATTCACCATCATCAATTATGACAGCACAAAAATGATAAAATACGTACTATTGAAGAAGCATCAATTTCACAAATAATGCATGTCCTTTGTTCTGTATTTTGTAACATTAGCTCTGAAAAAGCTTCTTGTCTTTGTCAGTTCACTCCAGTGAGCTGTTAACCGCTATTAACCAGTGTGTATATATAAATTAGCTGACTGTCATGAGGCATTGGACCATCCAAATGTAACATTGCTATCATCCAAACTATGCAGTATTCCACATTTACACATGTATTTTCAAATAAAGGCACACTGGGTCTGTTCGCTCTTCAGGTAGAGGGCATCAGAACTCAGTTAATCATCTTCCTTTTCTCATACAGCGGACACAAACCCACCAACCCCCAGCACAGCCCCCACCCCGCGCCCATGTACCAGCATCCATCCTGTTCAAAGATCTGAAGGTTACAACTGAGCAGAATCCCAGCATACAGGAAGGAACTAACTAAGCAATGAAGCATGCATAGCTCGTCCCGGGTAGCTAGCTATATCTATCGATCTAGTGATTCCATCAAATGTCTTACATCACCACTTTAGTTTCCAGAAAACAAGAGTTGAAAGTAAATGATCATTCTAAATGGAAAATAATGAGGTAAAGAGATTAAATAACTTGCTAGGAGGCATCTATCAGCTTAGCATTTGAATAAATAAGCACTCTTTACTTGCATGGTGTTTATATCTGTGATGTACAATTTCTGCACTATTAGCAGCACCAAATTGAACTGCAAACATGATTGTATTTTTCCGGACATTGTTGCTACAGTCAACAAAAAGCCCACCCCATAGCATATATTATTCTGGCTCCTAGTTTTGGCAGCAATGGCTGTAAAATACACCTCTAATTGTTGTAAAAAAAGAGAGAGAGTCGAGCTGTAACCAGATGAGATTAAATGCTTGGTTGTATTATTGTACTATTTCGGCATGTGCATGAATATGCACCTCACTTTGTTGACAGTCATATGGCTGTAATGTCATAAATATGCAGTTACAACAGATATATAATCCACTGGAATTTTCACTACATATGGCTCGTTGTAGTTCCTCATGATTCTCTTTCCCCTTCAAGAGGCACTTCCTGGAAACTGCATCCCACATTGCACAAACACATCGCTCCACCATGGGGGTGGACAACCCCACCTGCCTCATCTCATCTCCAGATTACCAAAGACTCAGAGAGACAGCCCAACCTGAATGACAAGATTGATTTACGTGAGTCGTTCCTCTGGCCTCAGCATTGGGAGGCAGTTAAGCCTGCTTATTGATAGGCAGCCCCCCTAACGGTAACCTCTCATTGCCATTATTAATCAGGCAGTATTTCAGTGGCGCGTGACCTGGGACATCTGTTGCAGATTGCCTACTTGTCACTCAGTCTGCGGTGAGGTCATGACCCTCTCACCACTCCCATGCATCAGATGGTCTATATTATTATTTTCGCAAGAGAAGCACTCTTAGAGATTGTGTCAATGCATACAGAATCCTCCTGAAGCGCGGCGTCCGTGGCTGGTTGCTGCAGGGGGGTGTGGGGGTGTAGTGTTGTAGAGGTGGGAAGACAGACGGGCGAGTGAGTAGGTGCCAACACGCTCGAGTGACTGGCTTATGTCCGCAGCATATTACTGTAGTGTAGAGTAAGGGACCGATGCCAAGGTCCTGGCCTCTTTTCACTGAATGGATTTACGCAGAAGTGTAAATGTGTCGTACAAATGATAGCTTTGAGGTGGAGGACAGTTGTATTTTTGGTTTCAAGGATGATAGTTATCTTTGTCTAACTGGCAGGACATGACTTTTGACTCGTATATCTTACTTGCAAATTTATTGAAAAGAATACCTTTAACATACTTAGAAAGAGTGTTTATAATGGATACAATATAGTTTCAAAGTGCAAATTGAATATAATCTTTCTGGACACTTGACTGCAGGTTACAATTAAAAAAAAATATATATATTTTTATTTTTATTTTTTTTTAGTATTAAGCATATTAAATCTAATTTGTTGAAATTATCAAGTATATTAAATCCAATATATAAAACCAACATTGCTTTTGAACCTACTTAAGAAGGCTTTATGTATCTTTTTGTATGCAATTTGATAACTTCTGTTTTCTGTGAAATATGGTTAAAGTGCACGGATGAATGTACTGACAAGCATTAATGGTAAACAAAAATATACTTTAATCTAATTTCTAATTACATGCATATTTTTAAATATCCAGTATATTCATACGTAATTACACATTTGTGATGATTGCCACATGTATGATCTGTTTTAGTTTAGTTTACTGTGTTTCCTTTCTCCTGCCTGGTGTGTTTCCATGGCTTTTGATTAATCGGCTCCACACCTGTTTCAGTTCTCCCAATTAAGTTTCTAGTACTGACATTTACATTTACTCATTTAGCAGACGCTTTAATCCAAAGCGACTTACAAATGAGGACTAGACTCATGCACTTTGTTTTGTGTACCAACAAGTGAAGCAGCAGTTTAGTATATTTAAAATATTTTTACTTTAAAGTTTGTAGTCAACAGATCAAGTCAACTTAATGACTTAAAATGAACTTTAAAGTAGATAACAATATATTATTTAAAAAAAAAAATTAAGTTTGCAAGCTAGTTTACATTACATAGTAGACAACATTAGCCATAGTGTACTTTCTTTAAATGCTCTTATTTTTCATTATCATTATAATATACATGTAATTAGTTTAATGATTATACGATTTGAAGTACACATTCAATACATTTAAGTACACTTCTTTCTCACAAGGGATATTTCACTCAAAAAAAAAATAATAATAATAATCTGCTTCATGCTGTTTTAGAACTCTATCATTTTCTTTTTTATGTGAAACACAAAAGAATAAGTTGAACAGGATTTCCTAAGTGTTATATTGCATACAATGAAAGAAAATGGTGACTGAGGGTTTCCAAGCTCCAAAAGAAACAAAATACACCCTAAAAATATGACATATCACATATATAATATGACACATTGTGACAAGCAAATTCATTCTCATTTAATCACAAACACACAGTTAGAATATGGGCATGCATAAATAATAATAATAATAATAATAATAATTGATTAAATAAATAAGAATTGGGTTCGAAAACTTGAATAGTGCACAAGTTTATATGGACTACTTGAAGTATTTTTCTGCAGAGTGACCCCTGGGGTACCATTGACATTCATTGTATGGAAAAGAGCAGCATGAAAACTCTCCAAAGGCCCTACAAATAAATGCTTCTGGAAGTGTATGGTAAATGGTAAATGGGCTGCATTTATATAGCGCTTTCAACAGACCACATGGCCATCCAAAGCGCTTTACAATTTGCCTCACATTCACCCATTCACACACACATTCACACACCGACTGCGGTGTCAGCCATTCAAGGCACCATCCAGCTCGTCGGGAGCAGCTGGGGTTAGGTGTCTTGCTCAAGGACACCTCAACACTTGGTCAGGTGGAGCCGGGGATTGAACCACCAACCTTCTGGTTTGTAGACCAACCTACATGAACATGGATGGTAGAGACAAATTCTTTTGATTGTTTTAAGGCCGGACATATACTCTGCGATTTTCATTCGATTTTGAGCTGAATTCTGACTTGTGTGACTCTTTTTCGGGTCGGGCCGAATTTCAGCAATTTCGTGCATCGTTTGTTGTGCAGTGTTCGTGCAGTGTACAAGGGGAAACGAGAGGCGATAAGCCTCTCCCGACCGGCAATCGGTTGGTCGGATGGATTTCTGACATGTCAGAAATTTTGGTCGTCTCTCGTGAGGTATCGCACTATTGAAGCAGGGCTACGAACCAATTTTCCTCGTTTCCCTCACTGCGCGTGCGCGAAACCTTAAACGAAACCATGGTGACACCTGACACAACGTGTAGTGTGGACTGAAGTGATGGAGGGATAACTTGTGTATTTATGGCAAAGAAAAATAAAAATAAAAGAGGGGAAAAAACGCCTGCTTACCTCCAGTTCGCGTTGCAAAATGGATTGACCATATTGGCCACGTCTTCCCAGCCACCTCCGCGTCTAGATACGCCGACGCCTTTTTTTTTCCGGACGTTTCAGCACACATAATTGCGCATATCACCAAAGCAGTGTGTTTATCCCAGGAAAGCATGTTTATTCTGAAACAGCCACAAACATCCGGGTTCTGAGGGATCCTACATGTTGATTCGGTTGATTCCTCACGTATAGTGTGAGCAGTCAAATTGCAACTCGACGATCGGACCATACAGTGATCGCACAAAAATCGTGAGCTTTGGCTTTACATCGCATGCGATCTACCTGTACAGTGTGAGTTCATACCTTGCCGAAATCGCTCAGAAATCGCACAGTATATGCCCGCCTTAAGATCTTGACGGCTATTCGCTAATAACTTGTGCTATGCTGTGCTGGCCTTCACAGACCCAGAGAGGGCTTCTTCTCTGACCAGCTGGTTCTGCGGCAGAGGAAAAGCTGAAATAGATTCAACACAATTGTGATGTGCTGACTGATCAAATTGGGCTGTAATCACTCTAATCAAAGCCTAATGACTGGTTTTTGCTGGAGTGGTTGCTCTGCTGAGAATAGCTTAATAGAGAGCAGCCATCTCTGTGTTTGTGGTGTTGCTTTGAAAGTCAATTTCACCCTAACATTAGTTTCACCATAACAAGACTAAACAAATGGGATTTAGCCTTGTTATAAAATGTCAATTAAAGTGTTAATAAGTTAAATAAATAAAGCTTAAATTACATGATGCACTGTCAATCCATATCTACTCCTTCCGGTTATTTTTCTAACTTTTGTGGTTTTATTTTATAATAGCTGGCCATGAATTTGGACTGAGAGGCCAAGTAAGATGAACAACTGGAACTTACATTTCTCCCTCTTCCCTCTTTGTATTATAACTGTGGTTTAAACAGCCAGCCTACCAGAAACTCTTTATGGCCAATCGATCTCTGATGAGGCCTCCACCTGGCCTCTAACAAAATGCAATACTTTACCTTTCAGTGTTATAAAAATAAAGTCCTTTAGAGCTTACAGAAATATATTATAATTTAATATAATTTATCAAGGACCTTATTCAAGTTATAAAAGTAATGCAAGTTTAGCTTATACATTGCCCAGTCTGCCTAACCAGCCGCTAAACTGCCCCCATGTAACTAATTTGAGTGTAGCATATGTGTTGAATACAATTGAGCTCTAGGTCATGTGTGGTGCAGTGCACCATGGGGCGTGCTGGCGGTGTGACAGCTTTAGCAGGTGAAGCTATTACCAGCACAGTTGATCCCACTGCATACACCAAGCTGGAAACTGTGGGAGCAGGAAGGACACCATTAGGAGACAACGTTTAGCATCTCAGGAGGAGCAGTACAGCCTTCCTATTAAACTGCTGACACAGGATCTCACTGTTGATTGCCTCGATTGTGAAGCCTGCTGTAAATGCATGACTGCTTCCATACCTTTATGTAAATGGGCCTGTGTGTTTAATGTAGCTTTATAGCCTGTTTTATCTGTGCATTAGCATCTTTATAGATCATGTACACGCATACTGTAAATGCATTTGATTATATGTTTGTAGGGTTGGGATGACAGTAAGGTATGAGAGTGTCAGGATCCTGTCACATTTGGTTTGTTCTGTTTAAAGTTTGGCGACAAGATCCTGGCACCCACATTCTGTGTTTGGTTCAGGGGTCTTGATGTATATCCTTGGCTGTTGCAAGTCTTAATGCACAAATCCGATCTTTTGACCATATCTGATTTGTTGGCCTGCCTCTTTTTATATTCACTTTAGACACGATTGGTATCCGATATCTGTGTTTAAACTAATTCCCATCTAAAAGGATCGTATGAAGTTATCGCTTTACTATGCACTTGGTAGACCCTCAGGCTTTGAATGGCCATGCTATTCAAATTTATATAATTCATGTCGAGTGGCTGTTATTATTTGCCAGCATGGACAATGTCTATCATGGATGTTTTGTCATAAATCTCTGACCGAATGGATAAATAATGGAAAATTACAGTAATTTTAATTTGTTAGGCTATTTAATCTACAGAAAAGTGGTAAGGGCATTGTTCATATAGTCCATGTCACATCAGTGTGTGGACATTGTCACACAATGACATGTTTTTACAGCTCAATTTATATTAAGATGATTAATATCTATATATTTTAATTTTAGCGGTTTTACATGTTGTCTCAGCCATTTTGATCCTCTTAATTATTTGATGTGTTTATGTCTTTAAAATGTTCATGGGTCTGCCTGTCATGTGATCAATCACATGACAGGAATAAGGAAGTAAACGAGTACAAAGCAAACAGCCTATCAAACAATCAGGGTCATTGACCAAACACTGCATCTGGATTGTGGCGTCATTTTATGGACTAATCATTCCAGTATTTCACTTAATTAAAATGAATTTAAAAACAGTTAGAAAACGATTTTACATAATAAAAAATAATAATAAAAAAAAACAGTGAAAATATAGTGCAATCAGTTCGGACATTGCACAGTGCTCATGCAATAAATGCACAGCTAAACAGATGAGTTTTAAGTCTAGATTTAAATGTGACTAGTGTTTTAGCACATCTGATCTCTTCTGGAAGCTGATTCCAACTGCGGCCAGCATAGTGACTAAAGGCAGACTCCCCTTGTTTTGTGTGAACCCTTGGTATTTCTGACTCGATCATAATGATCTGAGTGGTCTGTTAGGTTTATATTCAGTGAGCATATCTGCAATATATTTTGGTCCTAGGTCATTTAGTGACTTATATACGAGTAAAAGTACTTTAAAATCAATCCTAAATGTAACTAGAAGCCAGTGTAAGGACCTGAGGACTGGGGTGATATGCTCAGATTTTCTGGTTCTAGTCAGAATCCTGGCAGCAGCGTTCTGGATGAGCTTCAGCTGTCTAATGGTCTTTTTGGGAAGGCCGTTGAGGAGCCCATTACAATAGTCCACCATGCTGGTGATAAAGGCATGAACAAGTTTCTCCAAGTCTTGGCTGGAAACAAAAGATCTCTTTCTTGCAATGTTTTTAAATCATAGTATGCTGATTTAGTTACTGCTTTGACATGACTACTGAAATCTGTCTCCAGAATCACACCAAGATTCCTGACTTGATGTTTAGTTGTTTGACCCCTAGAGTCATGGTATGTATTCACCTTGAAAACTTCATATTTGTTTCCAAAGGCAATGACTTCAGTTTTTTCCTTGTTTAACTGAAGAAAGTTCTGGAACATCCAACTGTTAATTTCATTAATGCATTGGCAGAGGGAGTCAATGGGGCTGTAGTCATTTGGAGACAAGGCTAGGTAAATCTGGGTATCATCAGCATAGCTGTGATAGGCAATTTGGATCTTTCTCATAATTTGACTTGGTGGGAGCACATACAGGCTAAACAAGATCGGTGCAAGAATTGAGCCTTGTGAGACTCCGCATGTCATGGATTTCCACTTAGACTTATGCTCTCCTAGAATCACATAATAGCCTCTCCCTTCTAAGTATGACCTGAACCATTTGAGTACCATCCCAGAAATCCCGACCCAGTTTTCCAGTCTCTGTAGAAGTATGTTTTGATCGACAATGTCAAACCATCACCGATATTTTGCCAGAGTCAGAATTTAAGCGAATATCATTTATTAACTTAATGAGTGCCCACGCTGCATCATGAGCGGGGATACACACAGTCTATTTAGCACGCGGAGTCCGAGGCAGAGTGGCGGCTGCACTCATGGGGTTTGTAGTTAGATCTGCTGGAGGGAATGGAGACGGGCACATCCCTATCTCCTTCCTCAACCACCAGATTGTCCCAATCCTTGGGTTCGAAAGCCCACACTGTGACTACTTGAGGGCTCGACGCTTCACCTGTCTACCTCCGAGGAGGTTGATGTGGAGAGTGTTGATGAGGTGTCGCCCACTCTATCGCCCAAGTACGAGAAGATGTTGGAGGAAGTGACTCGTGCGATAGCCAAGTTCAATATTGATTGGCCCGCCGAGAGTCAAGCTTAGGTGCAGCAAAGTAAGCTGGATGAATGCTTCCTGTGGTCAAGACCACCACGTCCATGCTGGAGCCTGCCGTTTTTCATGGGGTAAGCCTTTTTAGCCTGCCTTTTCTTACTAAGATGGGACCAGAGGCTTCTCTGGGTCTTCCCTTAAGCCGGATCTGCAGAACGTACTTCAGGCTACAAGGATCACACAGTGCCCGTCTTGCCTCAGTGCCCTCGGGAAGTTTGTCTGCCAACCCTGCCAGAGCTCCAGGGCGTACCAGCTTCCAGTGAGCACTGCTCTCAGTTTATTCCAGCTGTGAGTATAGAGAAGCTGAGAGGCTCACTACCCCTCTGGGGTTCTCTTAAACAGTTAGACGAGTTGCACCCTGATGATGTCCCACTTCAGGGCACCGATCTAGCTGCCTCAATAATAGCAGAGGTCAGTCTCGAGAGACTGATTCCCTTAGTAGATTATTTAGCAGCATAGAAACTACTTTCAAATGTATCTCAGTGGATCCTGCACATGGTAGAAAGATATTCATATTCAGTTAGGCTCACCACTGCCGAAATTCAACTGGGTTATTCCGACATTGGTCGGACCAGAGCAGGCTCTGGTTATGGAACAGGAAGTGAATACCCCATTAAGGAAGGAGGCCATCGAGGTGGTATGTCATAGTTCCAATGAAAGATGGAGGGTTGTGTCCGATCATAGATCTGCATCAGCTGAACCACTCAGTCATGCAACTGGAGTTCAAGATGCTCACCATCAAGCATATCGCATCTCAAATCAGGTCAGAGGACTGGTTTGTCATGATAGATATCAAAGATGCATCCTTCCCCAACACAGGGAAGGCCTTCTGGTGCAAAGCATACCAATATCGAGTACTTCCGTTGGGCCTTGCACTCTCACCCCACATATTTACAAAGTGTGTGGATGCTGGTCTGGCTCTACTGCGACTCCAGGGCATCCACATACTACAAACCCGATTCCCAAAAAGTTGGGACTCTGTACAAATTGTGCGTAAAAAAGGAATGGAATAATTTACAAATCTCATAAACTTATATTTTATTCACAATAGAATACAGATAACATATAAAATGTTGAAAGTGAGACATTTTGAATCATCATGCCAAATATTGGCTTATTTCGTATTTCATGAGAGCTACACATTCCAAAAAAGTTTGGAGAGGTAACAATAAGAGGCCGGAAAAGTTAAATGTACATATAAGGAACAGCGGGGGGGACAATTTGCAACTTATTAGGTCAATTGGCAACATGATTGGGTATAAAAAGAGCCTTTCAGAGTGGCAGTGTCCCTCAGAAGTCAAGATGGGCAGAGGATCACCAATTCCCCTAATGCTGCGGTGAAAATAGTGGAATAATATCAGAAAGGAGTTTTACAGAGAAAAATTGCAAAAAGTTTGAAGTTATCATCATTTACAGTGCATAATATCATCCAAAGATTCAGAGAATCTGGAACAATCTCTGTATGTTAGCGTCAGGCAGGAAAACCATACTGGAACGCATGATCTTCGGGCCCATAGACATCACTGCATCACATACAGGAATGCTACTCTAATGGAATTCACAACATGGGCTCAGGAATACTTCCAGAAAACATTGTCATGAACAAAATCCACGGTGCCATTCGCCGGTGGCGGCTAAAAGTCTATAGGTCAAAAAAGAAGCAATATCTAAACATGACCCAGAAGTGCAGGCATTTTCTCTGGACCAAATCTCATTTAAAATGGACTGTGGCAAAGTGGAAAACTGTTCTGTGGTCAAACTAATCAAAATTTGACGTTATTTTTGGAAAACGGGGACACCATGTCATCTGGACTAAAGAGGACAAGGACGACCCAAGTTGTTATCAGCACTCAGTTCAGAAGCCTGCTTCTCTGATGGCATGGGGTTGCATGAGTGCGTGTGGCATGGGCAGCTTACGCATCTGGAAAGACGCTATCAATGCTGAAAGGTATACCCAAGTTCAGGAACAACATATGATCCATATATCATATGACATCCAGATGTTGTCTCTTTCAGGGAAGACCTTGCATTTTCAAAATGACAATGCCAGACCACATACTGCATCAATTACAACATCATGGCTGCATAGAAGAAGGATCTGGGTACTGAAATGGTCAGCCTTCAGTCCAGATCTTTTACCCATAGAAAACATTTGGTACATCATAAAGGGGAAGATGCGACAAAGAATACCTAAGATAGTTGAGCAACTAGAAGCCTGTATTAGACAAGAATGGGACAGCATTACTTGAATTGGTAGGGTTTCGCTGTATATGCGTTGCGTTCATTATACATTTTACCTGTGTGTTTATGTTCATGGAATGTCTGATTTGACTCAACATATATTTCCCCGGTTCCAAACATTTTGGCAAGATTCGAAAATATAGTTATCAAATTTTTCGATCTTAAGTAAATATATTGTACATGCATGATCCCATACAACTGTTAATATATATGGTACATTTATGTTCAAATGCATTTACACACACAGTACCATAATTGTATTACTTCTATATATTTTGAAATATATTATTGAATATAAAATGACATATATTACAGTATGTAAGTAAATATATTTTCCTTATGTATTAGGGATAGGTATTTAATACATTGGGATATATTAATATTATATAATATTTAATAAATTGCTTGTATATATTGAAATTATATTTTCTTTGTTTAAGGTTAATGTTGATTGTAAACACTGCCACTGTCCACCCTCTATTACCTGGCCTTTGGGAAGGTTGCTTGCAGTGTTTGCTACAATACATCAACAAAGCATTCAAAACAAGTCATATACTGTATGGTGGTTCTGATTCACTCTGCAACAGCACGCCAGTCGGCTCAAGGAGGTAAAGACAGCTCAATCCAGTGCAGAAAGAAGGTGGATGAGGGAAATGAAAACAACATGGCTTGATTTGCATGTTTGGGGGGGATGGTGGTATGGGGTCTTGAAAATTATTTCCGTGTGCTTATTTTATGAACACAAAACAACATTTGAGAATGGCATAACATCATGACATTGTTTAAAATCTAAGTAAATCAAAATGGGGCTGAAGCAGAAGGAGAAAAAAAGATGAAAAACCAGGCATGTTCTAGAGAGACAGCAAGCATGAGCCTGTTTGACTTGAGCTTTTGATAGTGTTGCCATGGTGACCAGGAGCAAATCTCCCAAGCGTCGTCATCGGCATGACTCTTCCCGTGGAAACGGTGGGATAAAAATAGACGTAGGACCAGAGAACAAAGGCCTTTTTAAGAAGGAAGGAGAAAACAAAAGGGACATGGAAAAACAGGCAGTGATGAAAAAGATGTTACATGTTGGACTGATGCTGAAGCATGGATGTAAAGCAGACATGCTGGACGAAGTTTTAAAATGGCGGTCCTTTGATTGACAGAAGAAGCTGAGCTGCGGGGGGCAGGAAATCCTGTTGTTAGTGCAGCACATTTTGAAGCAGTAGAGCTGTTGGTACTGGCAGGGCCACCTCCTGTGTCTATACTGCTCCCACACAAATGCTCACTCCAAGTGGAGGAGAAAATGGCATCGGTGTTAAAGTGGTGTTCTCCTGTTTAGCATTTCCATACAATTTCTGCATTCTGTTTACAGATAGGCTAATGATGTAATAGCATTGCATGATATTGATTGCTGTACTATGCAAACAGCTTTATTACATGTGCAGAAAAAGAGGGCTACAAAATAATAGTGCAATCTCATATTTTTTTCCATTGAAACACCTAGGGCCTTGCCCACCGCTGGGGTGGCAAATGCACATTAACAGCCTCTCTCATTGTCAGCAGTTAATTAACCATGCAGATTGGTGGTTACACATATTATAAGTATTTCATGATTTGCTGTAGGTACAATAAGTTTTAGTTAAAAGGCAGAACCATGTTTTGTTATAATCTAAAAATGATTGATTCTTTTGGGGAAAAATAAAAATGAAACAAACAAACAAATAAATAAATAATAAGTCTTAAAAATGCAATGCAATTCCATGTGATTCAGTGGCACAATCCTTACGCAAGCTCTTTCCATACAATGATTGTTGACAAGTTTCAAAAACTACTAAAAATACACAAAGTACTATAAAAGCAGTACATATAACATTTTTGAAAAATTTCAGTAAATAGCATTAAGAAGTGTTAATAAAATCAGTTTTTTTTTTCTGTAAAAGCCTTAAACTAATAGTTCACCTCATGGCTTATGTGTGATAATCGACTCATTTTCCTTTTAAATCTAACCTGCTCTCACTTTTAAGGACAGTGAGGATCCTGATGTAAGGGAAGCTCCTGGGGGAAGAGTCCCAGGTCTCTACGGCCCGGCGTGGCAGCTGGCCTGACTGTCGGCATGCAGCTAATGGAATGCCTAAACCCATCTGGAAGTCTCCTCATCCTCCCACCCCATTCCCCATGCCAGCTCAAGCTTCCATACACCCACCTGAGTCTCCCAGGATTGCCCGTCTGGGAGTCTGGCTAAACACGGAAAACAGGCTCTACACCTGAGGAACCACTGAAGCACGCAATCACTCTGTGCTTGTGTAAGGTTTTTATTGTACTGGACAATAATAAAAGTCGTACGTGGTATTTATTATATTTTATTAAATTGAAACTTCCAGTACATGGTCACTTTTTTTTTTTTTTTTACTTTTTATTGTACAACACAGGAAAATCAAGGGGGGAGAAGGAAGCCTGACATGAACCTAGTACTTCCATAAGCATCACAAAACACTTTATATCAAAACTTTATGTATTAAAGGGTTAGTTCACCCGAGAATAAAAATTTGTCCATAGTCTACTCACCATCGAAGCATCATAGGTTTATGTGACTTTCCTCTTTCAGAAATTGTCAAATTATCCTTGCTCTTGCAAGCCTTTCAGTGTGGGAAAGAAGGTGTTTCTTTTCAACTGTTCAGAAAACGTGAAATAAACTGCGTGCATCTGTAATAAAATGTCCCTCACACGGCTCCACGGGTGAATAAAGGACCCCTGTAGCGAATCAATGCATTTTTGTAAGATAAATATCCAGATTTCAAACATAATAAACACTTTTTTCTCACTTCTACTGACTGTTGGGAACCGGAGGACATGCAGGCGGAAGATGGAAGACGTATGCGTCGCACTTATGCGCTGGGAAATGTAGGAGCAAAGGAAAACCAGTCTCCTCTTGGCTTATTTTGAAATACTCAGTTTTTCTTTACTAATCCTCATTTTGTGCTTTAATTCATGACCAGTGTTTTTTTTTTTTTTTGTTGTTGTTGTTTTTTTCTATATTGATTACGTTTGAAAACTGGATATTTATCTTTTAAAAATGTTTGGATTTGCTACAGCGGGCCTTTATTCACCCCCTGGAGCCGTGTGAGGTACTTGTTACTACAGATGCACACACTTTATTTCACATCATTTGAACTGTTGAGAACAAACACCCGCTTACCCCCACTGATAGGCTTGAAAGAGCAAGGACAATTTTTTATATAATTCCGATTGGATTATTCTGAAAGAGGAAAGTCACATACACCCAGGATGCTTCGAGGGTGAGTAGAAGATGGACACATTTTCATTCTCAGGTGAACTAACCCTTTAACTTGTCCCCTGCCATTGCCATTTTACTGTCATTTATGAGATGATACTTCCTGCCATTGACAGAATTTTTCCGGCCTTCCATGTTTTCACTATTATAGGATAGGGGGCAGTGTTACACAGCTTCTGAAAGAGTACTGAATATCTGGATCAAAACATGGTGAAGAAGAAGCAGAAACAAGTAATCACGCATGTATAAAGCAACTATAATGTACTCATATAAATCAAGAATGCCTAACATTACCAAAAGAAATATCGACCCAGAAGTGGTATAGGACTGTGAAAGCTTTGGAGTGATGTTGGAAGCCATCTACTCCATCTATGTTTTGATCATTTTCTGAATCTGACCCAGTCAGCTTTTTGTGCAAAAAGGTTTTTTTTATTTTTTTATTTTATTTTATTTTTTTGGAGGGGACTTGACCAGATTCAATTGTATATAAACAACGAATGAAGTGCTATGTTCTCTCGTTTGACATTTTGCATGTTCCGATATTTGATTCAAAATGCTGGCAGTGGCTGGCAATAATTTTTTGAAACGCTGGTTGGGAAAGAGTTTACCCCAAGGCTGTTGCTTCAACAGATATTTATTTATTTTTTCATTCACTCTGCATTTTAAGGATAACCATAATGATAAAATAATGGGAATAAAAATTGAGTACACAGAGAGAATGCTAGTTATTGAATGCCTTTAGCAGTAAGATTAATTACCTGATGCTCTTTACTCATAAACTGATAAAGCACTGTGATCCAGTTAGAATGCTTAAGGACAGCTGTGCCTCGATTCATGTAAAATGCAGAAGAATTCATCCTCCCATTGGGGTCTGGGAGAGAGCTGGCCCTATTTCTCTGTCTGATTTATGGTGGACATCTCTCTGCACGCCAGATGCCTGGAGATATGATGATTGTCCTGATGTGGGTGCTCCACTTTCCCCTCTCCCCCCTCAGCATGAACGGACCACAGTGCCTCCTTCTCCTTCTATGTCTATTATGATCTCTCTAGCTCTCCCTGTATCTCTTTCTCTTTTTCTCTCTCTGTCGTGCTTCATCATGCCTGAACACCGCCACCTGCTGGTCTGATTCCTGTATGACAGGCAGTGTGTATTTAGCAGCGGTTTACTGTATATATTGTGATTCGACAATGTTGTTTTGAATTGAAGGCTAATCCCCATAGTGATTTCCATAATAAGCTCATTAGTGCATTTATGTTATTATTATTATTATTATTATTACATACATTAAATAAAAAGGCTAAAAGTGTAGGTTTTTTTATGATTATTGCTGTGTTTATTGAAGATTTGAAAGATCTTTGCTAACTGTATTCTACTTTTCCATTATTTATTTATTTATTTTTAATGCTGATTATTCCTCTATTGGCTGTAATAATAGCACTTATAAGACCTTCAATCTAAAAGTCTGTAAAAATAGGTCCCAGCGTACTGTTAATGTGGAGGAAATTAATGTATTAATTAATGTATCTTAAATATAACATTATTATGGCTAGAGTTGTATGATTAATCAATAATAATATAAATAAATATAAAATTCATTCTTGTTTATTCATCCCTCCATTTTCCAAACCATGTGTCACGTAAGGGTCACGTGGATACCGTATTCATCCCATACACACACACACACACACACACACACACACACACACACACACACACACACCAAATACTCTTTCTGTACATACCCCTTGTTTCTAAGTATTGATCTGTACACTTAACTCTTCTATGCATGTACATTTGTGTCTGTCAGTCTTTCTATACAAGCTGTTTTATTATTCTGTGTCTTTGTGTTGTGCCTAGAAGCTTCTGCAACATAAATCAAAATCTTTGTATTTTCATAATTATGCTGCTTCGAGGATGTTTGGAAGACCTCAGATAAGGTGAAATATGCACATGAGTGAGTCCAATATGTTTATCAGTGACACATAAGTGAGCAATTGTCCATTTATAGCAACTGTCAAGCATCCAAACTCAGCTGCAGTACTGCTCATCTCCTCCAGGGTGTCTCAAACATCCGTCCTCTGTAAGACAAGGCATCCATCACTCTAGTTTTCCTCCCTGCGCTTTACTTACTTATTCTTGTCCACATGGTCCTAAAGTCAGAAGGATACTATTTCAATGATCCTTTAACAGGGCTCAAGGGAGAGATTGAAGTGTGGGTGAATCTAAGGCCAATTTGGGCTTTCTGTAATCTTCTAGTCAGCACTTCATGCAGGGGCGCCAAACAGAGTGGCCATCCGGCCCTCAGTATGCTTGATAAGAGGTTATCTGCTTAACCATGCAGAAGGTGCAAGCACTAAAACTCACACAGATATACAGATGTTCACAGACATACATGTCAGTCCAGTCCAACATACATTTTTTTCCCTCTTTATAATATTTGTAAAAAAAATAATAATAATAATAATAATAAATACAATATTAATAATAATAATAAAATACAATTTATAAAAACACATTTTCCTAAATTATGGATATTGCTTCTCCTCATATATTTTTGATAGAAACCTGGCTAAAACCATATGATTTCATTATTTGAAACAAGTCTATCCCACAAAATATAAACATTATTATTATAATGTTATTATTATAAACATAAGACACATCGAAAAGGTAAAGAGAGAGGTGTTGCTTCAATGTATAACAATATTTTCAGTGTTTCTCAGAGGGTGTGCATTAAGTATAACTCATTTGAAGTAATAGTGCTTCACATAACATTATCCAAAGAAAAAAAGTTTAAATGATAAATCCCCTGTGATGTTTGTACTGGCTACTGTATAAAGGCCACCAGGGCACCATACAGACTTTGATAGGAAATCAGCTAATTATTTAATAGAGTTAGTGCTGGCTGCAGATAAAGTCTTATTTGGTGATTTTAATATCCATGCTGATGAAAAAATGCCATTTCTAGACATTCTGAGCTCTATGTTGGGGTTAGAACAACACGTATCAGGCACTACTCATTGTCAAAATCATACTCTAGATTTAATACAGTCACATGGAATTGATGTTGATGGTGGTGAAATTCTGCAGCAAAGTGATGATATCTCAGATCATTATCTAGTCTTGTCTAAACTCCAAACAGCTAAATCTGTCAATTCTATTCCTTGTCACAAAAGACTGCTTTGTAAGTATTCTTCCTGATTTATCTTAATTCCTTAACATATCCAATAGCTCAGAAAACTTGGTGATATAACAGAAACTATGGACTCTCTTTTTTCTAGCATTTTAAATATTGTTGTGGCCCAGAAATAAGCGGCCCGGAAAATGGAGAGCAGCTGGGGGAAAATAAAACTATAGTTATTTCATGCTGCATGCCGGGAAAGTACCCTATCCTACAGAAAAGCATTAAAAACTGCTAGATCTGATTACTTTTTGTCTCTTTTAGAAGAAAACAAATATAACCCCAGGCACTGACATTTCCCAACAGTACAGCAGTAATGACTTTATGAACTACTTTATTTCCAAGATCGATACTATTAGAGATCAAATTGTAACCATGCAGCTGTCAGCTACAGTATCACATCAGTGCATTATAGACCCCCTGAGGAACAGTTCCACTCATCCTCTACTATAGGAGAGGAAGAATTTCATAAACTTGTCAAATCATCTAAACCAACCTGTATGTTATACTCTATTCCAGAAGTCATAGGTCCTCTTCTGACTATTTTTAATTTGTCATTATGGGGTCATTAAGATATGTCCCCAAAACCTTCAAATGGGCTGTTATTAAGCCTCTCATCAGGGTCCCAATATATACTTCAAACAAAATTGAACAACCAACTGATATGGCGTAATTTCGAACAAAATCAGGCCAAAACAAAATTTGTTATGAGTTTGTTCAGCAGTTCGAAACAGCTCAACAAAGTGAGGTTTCGGGTGAAGTTCATTTTGGCTCCAAAAACCATTGAGCTTCCATTGGTCTGTGGCGATTATGCAATTGGTAGGTGTGTTCTGGAACTCCACCTTCTTTGCATGCATTTTTTTTTCCCAGTTCATTTCTCATTCAGCGGAGGTCAGGCAGGAGTCACACCAGTACGATCGCTCGTGGAGAGACTCTAAAGATTCAGAGAAAGCATTTAATTCCTAGAAAGAAATTACAATGGAACTTGGTGCTGATGACCCAGAGTTATGCAAAAAGCGATGTGGAGAAACATCAGATGCAAGCTTTCCAAAGCCATGAAAAGAATAAAAGCAAAGAGTATACAAGGTGACATTTAAACATTTTTTTTTTAAATAGTATATAATTTAAAAATTTAAAGTACATGTTCAGTACAATTATGCACACTTTTCTTTCCCCCATGTATAAAATGGTTGGATAAAAATTAATAAAAAAAAAAAATTATCATTCTGTAAAATATGCATGGTTTTATGGAATTTAGCTTTTGTTACTGCATTCAGTAGCTAACCAAAAACCAATGTGGCATTTTGAACAGACAAAGGGTTAATTACATGAAAGCACTTTCTTATCTGTAATATTATTATATAGACAAGTCATGCTACTGTATTATTGATGTTAAAGACTAAAGCATAGGAAAATCATCGACAAAATGTGGAAAATATAAACATCCAAATGTATCTTTTAAATATGGGTGCATGAAAAACACTTGTAATTAATTTAGTGCAAAGCGAGTATATGTGACATTCCAATATTTCTGTAATTGATCAAATTCAGATGTGTGCATATCCATTTATTATTCACTTGGTAGTCCAAGAATAAAAGCATTTAATAAGTTTCGCTCCTTTACAAACAAGATAAACATGCTCCAATTCCAAAGTATGACCTGAAAGTGAATCGCATGGTTTTGCCTGTAATCACAGGGCTCTCTACTAGAGATATAAAAGGTAAATAGAAAAATCACATCCTAGCTGTGCACAGCTCAATAGTCTGCAATGCAGGGGCAGCTGAAGAGGAAAGAATGTGCTTTACATAATGCATATAGCCATCAGGAAATACTGAATGTCTGGACTTCATTGCCCTAATCTATTTTATTTATTTTTTCTCCCTCTGCTCTTCTCCTGTAGTCCACACAGCTCACCCACTTTGGCACTTGGCATCAACTTTGTCACAAATTTGAGAAAGGCTGGTGGTCAGACTGCTTTGTCAAAAAAAAATCAGCCCCCTGGGATTGTGCAGGATCTGAGCAACAGAGATCTGGGGCCTCAGGGATGTCTCACCAGAGTTCTTGCCTCCATCCCTTCAGCCTTTAAGGGTCTCTCGTCTCTTTTTTTTTTACTTCCTCAGCCATTTCCCTCTCAAGAATTTCCTTGTTCCTCGTGTCCCCACAGGGCTGCTCTTGTTATATCCATTACCCTTTTATTTACTCTACCCACCAGGAGTAACCCACCAACATTTTTCCCATCTTACCCACTAATTTTTTGCTATCCTTTCCTGCAGGCCAGTCTTGCACTGGATTTGTTTCTTAAACAGTGTTTGAGTTTGAGACAGTTTTGAGACACTGTTTGAACAGTGTTTGAGTTATCATGAGTGCCTGCAGGATTTCATCTTAGGATACGTATGAATAGAAGGCAAAAACAATGTTAATCATAATAAAAAAAACTCAATATGTGCTCTTTTTCTTGAGAATTTTTAGCATTCATGTAACTTTTACACACTATAGAACTAATGCAAGTGCGTAGCCGTCTTTAGAATTTGGTCTTTGGAACTTTGGATATTGCAATAACTTATGGAAGCATGTTTCCTTCACCAAATAAAAAAAAAAAAAAACAAGGCAAATGCAACTTTTAATCTAACAATTCTGACTTTAAAAAAAAAAAATCTAAATCACAAGACTTAACAATCTCACAATTCTGCCCTTAGAAAGCCACCGTGATAATGTCACTGGAACTACAGTACCATAAGTTTATGCTTTGAAGATGTCTAAAAAGAAAACTTACATTTATGTCAGAAGAGCTATTTAACAAATATTTTATAAATATTCTGTCTCATCTACTTACCAGTTCATAAAACATAAATAAGCACACGTTTGTATGATGTAAAGCATAGACCTATGTATCATGGCACTGCACTATCGCACAGGCTATTTTTTGAATCTGAGTGAGAAAATAGTTGTTTGCCTCCTCAGATTTTATTTCGGCTGGACTCCTACATGAAGGCTTTTCAATCCAACTAAGCCATCAATCTGATTAAAAATAATTATTGGGTGTTTGTAAATGTATATGGTGAGAACAATAGTACACCCTAGCAGAACAAAAGTGTCTCTAGATGAAAAGATAAAAAGCTAAAAAAAAATAAATAAAAAAAAAAAAATTCAACCAGTGCATGTTCATGTAGGAAAACAATTGGAAAACACACCATTTTACAAACTAATTCAAATAAAATTAATAAATAAATAAAGGATTCATTCACAAATGGTTGCCATTGCTTTTTCAGTCAACAGAAATAAAGGACAGACAGAGTCAATAATTGCTGAATTATTTTTATTTATTTATTTTTTTTGCAGGGAAGTTTCTCAGGTCAGCTGGAGAGCTCCTGATACAAACAGCTGACATGATACAAATGCCGCTGACCTACAGATTTATGCTCTAACCCTAATCAAACGCACCAGGACAAGCTCATCAAGATCTTCAGGGTTACAAACCCTGTGCTCCATTTGGAAGGGCTCATCCTTATGCCCTTATCATTTTAAAAGGTTTACCCTTCAGAGTGAGAGCTTCGAAGGGCTGAAGGATGATGGGAACCAAACAACTGTTTCTTGAAGTGCCCTTCTGCGTCATCATCACGTGCCCACAAAGAGGCACCATCATCATGCAAAGAATCTGCGCAAAGAATCATGGGAGCCCGAAGTGTCCATCAGTTGTATCCATCGAAATCCTTCATTCCGAAGGGCCCTTTGAAGTGGCCAGTTTTTAGCACTTCAGTTTGTAATGACTCTTCTAAAGTGCCCTTCGGAGGGTGATATATCCCGTTTAGAATGCACCGTAAGGCTACAGACAAGGGTTATTTCTTTTTTTTTTTTTTTCGGGGTTGGAGCTAAACTCTGCATGACATTAGCACTCCAGGTCCGACATTGCCTACCTCTACCCTACACACTATTAATGCAACTCAACAAGGCCTCGTCACTTTTTATTTATGTATATATTTATTTATTTAGTCATTTAATTATGTTTGTTTGTTTGTGTATGCCTTGGGTGTAAATTATTTAAAAGAGGGATATTATTACAGTTTTTCTCAATTGCTAAAACACTAAAACCCATTGGCTGAACAAAGTTCTCAGTTGCCTGAACTTATTTAGCTAATTGTGCAGTCTGTTGTCAATACATTAAACCATTTCACATGGTAAAACACAATTTGCAGATCTCACTTAGACTCTTCAGCAAAACGCTAAACACATTCTCATTCTCAAAACACATTCTGCACTCTAATGCACATGTCATCCATACTGGTAAACACAAGTGGCAACAATCAAATACAAATAGAGAACATGTGTCATTGATTGAACACAACCACTCAAAATTGATTTAACCTGTTTCAAATGATGTGACACAACCAATATAAGCCAGTTCAGAGAGCAAACAGGTTGTTGAAGGTGGGAAGGAGAAAGTCTGAAAATGGATAGAAGAAACAATGTGAGAGGACGAGTGCGTATGCGAGGTGGGCGACGAGGAGGAGGGCAAGAAAGAGGAGGAGGAGGAGGAGGAGGGCAAGAAAGAGGAAGAGGAGGAGGAGGGCGAGGAAGAGGAGGAGGGCAAGAAAGAGGAAGAGGAGGAGGAGGGCGAGGAAGAGGAAGAGGAGGAGGAGGAGGGCGAGGAGGAGGGCAAGAAAGAGGAAGAGGAGAAGGAGAGGCCGAAACATGATTGGACAGCGGGCCATTGTTGAAGTCCCTGGTCAACGAGGTCTTCCCCCGTTGCCTCAGGAGGGACAATATTGCTTGTGACGTCGATGAAGTGCTCTGGCCTGACCCAGCCCAAAGACAAGAAGCACATTGATCATCACATGTTTACTCCTTTGATTTTATATTACAGTACATTGTAGGCTGTATACTGTACAAAAAACAAATTGTTTGGCCCTGAACATTGTGCTTTCCATTTGTGAACAGTACTGACTGCTCAATATATTATGAATGGTTAAAGGTTCATATCAACAAATAACAAAAATTACACTATCACAGAGACCAAGCACAAGTTTATGAGATGCAGGGTACAGTACTGTAAACATAGGGGTAGAAGGAGGAAGAACCAAAAAAAAAAAAAACATGCAAAGAGCAAAGCAGAGTAGTAATTTCTGATCAATTTTGAGCTACTATGATAGAACATGTTTTCGTTCATCAAGAGACAAATGACGGAATAATATGAACTTTGTTTTGAGATTAAAAATTTACTTCTCCCTGAGAACTATGTTTTGAACAATGTATTTTCAATTTGTTGGTGTATTGTTTACTGACTGCTTGATAGTGTATATCATTTTGATCACTTTGTTTATGATTTGAGAGCAGTGTTTGATTTTGAACACAGGTAAAACTGTTTTGAGGCGAAAGTTTCATTTTGCAAGAGGAGTCAGAGGTTTTGTAAATAGTGCTTGAAGATGAGGTTTTGTGTTCAATGTTTTCAGAAAATGGAGCAAGGTTTCAGAAATTGTGTTTTAGCAATTGAGAAAAACTGTAAAAGTATGTTCCCAGAAGAAAGGCTGTTTAGAAAAAAAGTGCTTACTGATATGGAGAATAACCATTTATTATTATTATTATTTATTATTATTACATTTATTTGATATACATAATTAAGGAAAATCATTTATAAATAATATGCTGATTATTTAAGCCATTTTGAACAGGCTGTGATCAGGCTCCTGCTCCTCTGTTGATTAATTTAATTTTTTTTAATGGGACATCAGCTGGTAACAGTTATTTGACCCAGAATGACAGCAAAAAGGTTTAAATCCACAATGAAGACACACCAGGCAGTCAAGTCACCTTTATTTATATAGTGCTTGTAACAAAACAGATTGTGTCAAAGCAACTGTGCAGCATTAAATAGGACAATAGTGTGTCAATAATACAAAAAGGCAGTTCATCATTGAATTCAGTGATCAACCAGCTTAGTTCAGTTTAAATAGTATCTGTGCAATCAAGTTGATGATCTTGCTGGAAATTAAGTGCCCCCAATTAAGCAAGGCAGAGGCTCAGATTTAGGGATGGGTTTTTAATCTAAGTTTAAACTGACATATTGTGTCTGCCTCCTGAACAGTGTAAAGTACATAATTCGTGAGTTTGGGTGCTAAATATGAAGAGGATCTGCCGCCCGCAGTTGATTTTGATATTATAGGTTGTGACGAGTGGGGCAGGGCCGAGAGCTGTGAGAATGGATCGAGTCTGGTTGAGTGATTTGGAAATGAGTGACACCTACGCCCCTCACCGGTCTCAAGTCCCAAGGAGGAGATTGGAAGAATAAAGGAGGAGCTACGACACTGAAGAATGAGAGAGAACCAGGTATTGATTTTATTTTGTGTTTTGGTTTTGTTTGTGCGCTGCAGGCTGTCTCGCTGTTTTGTGTTTATTTTGAAATTAAAGTTTGATTTAAATATTCGCTGGTTCCCGCCACCTTCCCGTTTATTATGAAGTTTATACAATGTTACATAGGTATTATCAAATTGCCAGAGTTTTGAGAGTGCAACGGATGTGGAGAACTATAATGAGATAAGAGATTGATCATGTACCGAGATGCTAAACCACTGAGGTGTTAAACCATTCAAAACACATAAGCTAACTTCGCAGTTAGCTTATGTGTTAGCGAGCAGCGATGTCTAAACAAAATTCTATTAAAAATCATTTAAAAAAAACTTGTATTGAATTGGGAGAGAACTCCTCCAGCATTCTGCAGTTAAGCGCAACAGATGAGGCTAACATTACCACGAGAGCTTGTGCAGACGAAGCTGATGCAACCACAACAGATCTATACTTTTAGATTCCAAGCCAATAGTTAGTACACAATCTTCAACTGACAGTAATTCATCTGTTGATGGTCCATTACTGGAGTGTTACCAATCAACTCAGCAGCCCATCCCGTCACAGGATTATTCTGAATTACAGTAGAAATACATGTTAATAAAACATTTATTAACACTATAAGTAACTATTACTATATGTCTGAATAAAAAGATGTATGAATGCACATTTAAATAGTTTATTAATCATTTACTTACAATTTCTAAGTGATCTTATGAACCACTGACAACTCCTTAATAACTGGTGTGTAAATAATGCTATACTTAATTTAGAAATGATAAGTTGATCATTAATAAAGTATGAAAAAACAATTATTAAATACATTATAGATATGCTTTTAAATCAGGTATAAAGCATTTACATCTGTATTTATAAACTGCTTATAAATGTTTATTAATGCTTTATAAATTATGAATTAACTGTTTCCTAATGCTTAACTAATGATTAATAGCATGCAGTTATTATAAACTGTTACCGGAGATTGTAAGATGGATTTAAGGATAGAATAAAGCCAGACTATGGATGCAATATTTTGCAAGGAGTGCCAACACTTTCCTGGTAGCCAAAGTGACCACTCCTTCGTGAGACATGGATTTCAGGACTGGAAACACCTTCAACAACCATGTCTCCATCATGCCATTAGAAAAATAAAACAAACATTTCCCAAAGCCCTCTATGTTTATTGCTGCTCTCATAGACTAAATCTGATAAATTTCCTGAAAATTCAGAAAGAGATGCACCAAAATTGACAACCCTTAGAGCTCCAGTGAACCTCAGACACCCGCTGGAGCTCCAGAGTGTACAGTGAGTAAAGTGCTACAACTGCTAGATGTAATTCTGCAAATGCTAGCCCAGTGTTCAGAGAAAAATGGCAAAACCAAATATGAAGCGGATTCTCTGTTGCATCAGGTTCAAATGAAGAAGTTTCTGTTTATGCTGGTAACATTTGGAAAGATTTTTGAAACTACTGAATTTGCCACCAGGGGTTTGCAGAGCTCCACACTCTCCGTCACAGACACAATCAGTCTAATTGAAAATCTCAAACTGAACTTGATCAAATTCAGAGACAATTCTGAGGGAGATTTTGAAAAAGTCATGAAGTTATCTGAAGAACTAATGACCAATCATGACATTTCGAAAGTGGGATGTCCCATCATCTCATAAGTGAAAGTTGCCCAGTAAGTTTTCGGATTCTGTAATCACTAGCACACTGGGGAAGACTGCAAGTGTTAAAAGTGACATGGCTCTCAGGCAGATTTGGAACTTTGTTTTGGATACACAGATTTCTGAGATGCACAATCGATTCCAGGGGAACACATACAGCCTCATGAAAGCATCAGCTGCCTGCCTGCAAGATCTACAGTATTTTGTAGCCGAGAACTACTGGAACCAACATGTTAGCTCTATGGACTAGCTGTTGAAGATGCAGAATTCACAGTCTTTGATCAACATTTCAATTGAAAAATGCAAACAGAAAAACAGAAAAATACCCTACACTCATGGAGTGTCATTTTGACACTCATGGAAGTCTCAAAAATGCACTCAATGCATTTTTGAGAGAATTGTTGACTTTACCAATGACTACATGCTCTGTTGAGATACTTTTTTTCAGCTGTGCATTGAGTGAAGATATGCTTAAGGTCGTCTATTTCCTCACTAAGGCACAATAACCTGTCACTATTATCCATGGAATGTAAACTTGCAGACTCTTTGGATAATGAGGAAATAATTGCACTTTTCAATTCAAAGCCAATTCGTCTCCGGCTTGTTTTGTCATTTTATGCCGGCCAGCCCAGTTTAAGAACAGATATGTCGTATTGTTATGCCCCTGTAGCAAATCAGATCTTTCTTTTAATTTATTTGGGAATTGCAGACTTGTGGAGGCTTGAAGGAGTGGTACTGTAGCTGTCCAAGGTACTGAATTGTATGATTTAACTATATAACAATATATATTTTTACAATAATTCACTTATTAAAATACAAAGATTAAATTCCTCAAATTTAAGTTGAAACGACAGTCTTGAGTGCAGGCTACTTAAAAATTTATGGGGGCAGATTTTTTTTTTAGTGATACCTGTTTTGTGATTCATTTTAATGCTCTTTAAAATGGCACGATGTATAAGACAACTGAAATTAGATCAGTTCTTAAACCAAAAGATGTCAATAACATAATTTATAATATATCTAATTAGTTATAAAGACAAAAATAACTAAATAAATAAGTAAAATAAAAAAATATAAACTGGAAAACTCTAGAAGCAGCATTATTTCTAAATATATGCACTGTTACATATGCATTATATTTTTACTTAACGACGACAGTGCGACGACAGTGAAGGAAGAGAGAGGACCAGGCCTGGGCTTTAGTTTATGTTTGCTTTTTATTTGTGTGCACCAGTCGTCCGTGAGGGGCTGATGTGCTGTTTTGTGTTTATTTTTGTAATTAAAGTTTCTGTTTGATTGTCCGCCGGTTCCCGCCTCCTTCTTCCGGATGATTATGGAGTTTTTATTATTACAGTGACGTATTCATTATTTAATAGGTTTTAATAAACCTTTATTTACAGCCATCGTTGAAATGGTTATATTTTACCAACAAATTGGAAAATAGCATAATTATGTTCACATAATTAATTGTGAAAATATATATACATATTTTAGTATTAAAAAAAGTTTTATTTTAGTATTAATTATTTAATTTGATTAACTAATTGATTAAACAAGCGCTATTTTCATCTTCACAAAAATATTTTATTTTTAAAACGTTGATAGGATAACTGACTTATTTGCGATTAAAATATGTGATAAACATTTAATTTCAATGTTGATAAGCCTATTAAATGAACTAATTGATTTAATATGCCTAATTTTAGTTTTTCAGAAAATAATGAAAGTCTTTATAATATAAAACTGTCTTATGTGCTTTTAAATTTTTTGTTAAACATTCTAGTTGAGGGTTGATTATTAAATAAATTTGCTTAACTGATTAATTAAGTGGTAATTTCGATTTATCAAACATTTTAATTAAGGTTTTTAGGTAAAATAAATGAAATTGAGTTTAATATGATGCAATGAGTTTAATATTAATATGCAATACTTAAAAACGTGTTTGTGACTGAAAAGTGGTAGATTGTTGTTGTACTGTGCATGTGTTCTGCCGCAGTTCATAAAAAAAAAAAAAAATAAAAAAAAAAAGTTGATAGATAGATAAATCTGATTTTGCCTACACCACTGGTATACAATGTTTAATAGGTAGCCAGTGTAGTATTGCCTGAACCGGGAATTTGTTTATTAATTCCATGCTGATTGTAATTTCTAACTACGTTTAATATTCATTTTAACTCTAATGCATTGCTCTGTGTATTAATGCTGCCATTGTATTCAAACACTAGGATAGTTCAACAGAATTTATAACTAACTAAATAATAACATAACTGCTCATCTTTTCCTGAAAGAACATAGTAAAATTTGACAATGAAAGATGGGTGCTGACCGAACAACAGAAGAGATTGAAAAGGTTTGATTATTGAGATGTCACTGGACTATAGGAGTAGTTTAAAGATTGTTTGCATTGATTTATTGACCACATCCTTTGTGAGCAATGCTTCAGCAATGTATAATCAGACACACTGATGACTTTATTTTAACTATTATCTCTACTTTTGTTTCTTTTTCAGCATAAAATTTTAACTTCTTTTTTTGCCCAAGGATATAATAAAAATTCAATCCTGAGCCTATTCGGTTAAAAACACAGTATGGATGCTTAACCCGTTTGATGTATATTGGTTTCCTGACAAACAAAACAAAAAAGATTTATGATTAACTTCAAGAAAACTAAACGAGGTCAGGCTACAAAAACAAATCTCTCAACCGTAGCCTTTGTTTGGGTTTCATTAAAACTCTCTGCCACACTTGGAGAAACACTATCAAAGATAGGAAATATGCAATGAAAGATTAAGCCAGCCCTGAAGTATATATATTTTGGAATAAATGTGTACATGAGGGAGCCCTGTTCGTATGTTTTCTTTAACTTTGATCACTTTTGGCCCTGTGCACTTACCCTAACACTATTAACATTCTCAGATTAAATTGTCTACTATCGATATTTAATGGGTACATACTGTACATTGCCAACCACTCATATTGGCACACTTGGTAATTATGAACAGAGGCAGCTGTGAAAATAAATTCTGCAACATGAACTTTCATTAAAAAAAAAAAAAAGTTCTATCCTATCACTGAAGAAAACAATGGAAAGTGAGGGTAAAATCTTAAAATAAATGTTTCCCTTCCGAGGGAACTTCGAACTGCGTCCGCAAGGGGTTGCTATGGGGAATGCCTTCAATGTGACTAGTGTCTGAAGCACACATCTAAAAATGACAATAACATTGCCCAGTGACAGCCTACGATGTCATTATCCGGCACAATCACAATATAAAAGGAAGCCAGGATAATAAGTGATCTGCTTCTTCGTCTTCACAACTGTTTTGTTTGAAGCTTGCACTCCAATAATAGATCATATCTCTCCTCTTTAAACCATGGTGTGCAGTAGTAAGACATTGAAGAAGTTTGTGGATCCGTGTCCACTTTCTTCGACACCTGAAGATACACACAATCTTTGTATCTTTTGTTTGGGTGAAGAGCACACACACAATGTCCTCAAGGTGGACATCTGCATGCATTCCCCAGGGTTCAGGATCCACCGCTGCGGAGGCAAGGAGGAAAATGAGCTCATGGGAACGCAGGTGGACCTGGCTGATGAGTTGAGAGAGGGTCTTTCCCTTTCATGCTCTTCAGACGTGGATGAGTGTGAGCTGCTGGAAGTTGATGCTATTTCTCTTACACCATCTGATCTAATGGCTAGTGCTCTGCTGGCTGATGTCGGATGAGGATGAAGAAATTGAGACTGAGTCCTCTCATTCCTCCTTCGTATGCTGAGTTGCTTTAGTTTATGGAACGTGCCACGGCAAGGCTTGACTTGTTGTGGAATCGGGTTAAAAAAGTTGCACCTCAAGGCCGCCTCGATGAGTGTTATATTTCTGATCATATCCGCCCAGCTCAAGTGAGCCTTCCATTTCTTCCTGATCTCCATATGAAAATCGAAAAGGCTTGGAAAACTCAGTTTTTATGCCGCATCCATAGGTTTCAGCTTACCCCAATATTCAGGGGATGTGTGAGAACAGTTATAAGAAAATGCCCTCTACTGAAGAGATGCTAGCCAGCTAGCTATCTGTGGGTCAGACATCTTCTCTTAATGCTGCCTCCCTGCTGTCCAAACCCCTTCAGGATACATCTCGTTTGAATGGCAGGGCATTCGCAGCAGCAGGTCAGGCTGTAAGCTTTGTTGCACAATATGGTGGTGCTTTAGGCTTATCAGGCTGACCTGTTGAAAGACCTGGATAAAGGCAAGTGTTTATCCTCTGATGAGATGGCTGAGTTGTGTTGCACCAGAGATCTCGCTCCATTGTGGCCATGTTGGTTATGGAAAGGCATCTATGAGTTAATTCGGTGGATATCAGGATGAAAGGGAAAAGCTTTCTCCTTGATGCGCCAGTTTCCAGTTTCTGTCGAGATGGTGGTTGAGACGTTTAAGGAGGCCAAGACACACCCTGCTGCCTTTAAATCCTTTATTTCACGAAGGCCCACGTCTGAGCTTTAACAATTAAGGGGTCCTGGCCCATCTTGATCTAAGAGTCAGGAGCGGGCACTGAAGACTGGTCAAAGGGTAAGAAGTCAAAGGGTAACAGGCAAGATTTGAGGAAGGTGATCCAGATGAGGCCTTCTGAGCACTCAAAACTCAGTATGCAATGATACACAGTTGTTAGGCCCATCCTGTTGCTTCCTTGGTCAGTTGCTTTGAAATGTGCAATCCCCTTTCAAGCTGGACCCCATTTCTGATGTACCACTTGCAGTCAATCTTCTCCCCAGACATGGCTGTGCTCCCCTTCACTGCAGGAGGATCTTTTATGAGCGTGCCAGTCCTGTGCAGGTTATGTGAGTCCTTCACTCTGCTTGAGAGATAGGTACATTGCCCCTCGACTATTGATTGCTTTGGTTGAGCTGGGTTCTTCTCCCTTAGCTAAGGGTCGAGCCCTCTGCTCTTTGACAGTGACATTAGGTAGTTTGGCCACTTTCTGCCTCCCTGATTAGTTGTCCCTATTCTGTTGAGCCTAACACTGCTCCCCTTGCCTTAAAGGGTTACCTTTGAGCATGCCACTCCCAATTTAGCGTTTGAGGCCTTCTCTCATGGAAAAGAAGGTCCTATACTTTTAGAACTACATTGAGCAGCAGCTTGAAGTTGTTAGGCCTCTCTTTGCCTCCCTGTTAGGCTGCTGTCTTTGTTGGTGAGTTTAGCAGTACTCCCCTCACCTTAGAAGGTTACCTTTGAGCATGCTAATCCCAATTGAGAATCAGAGGTCTCCTCTCATCGGACTCTCAGCTCCTTGGTGCTCCATTGAGCAGCAGCCTCAGGTTGTTAGGCCTCTCTCTGGCTCCATGGCAGGTTGCTCTCTTTGTTGGTTGAGCTTAGCAGTGCTCCACTCACCTAGAGTGTAACCCATGAGTACATTGCACCCAATTTGAGCATCTGAGTCCCCTCCTATGTTTGTAGTTAGGCCCCCGATCCTTTGAGCTACAATTAGCAGTCATGCTAGGTTTCTGGACCATCTTCTGCCACGCTGGTGGGTTGCTTGTTAAAAAAGTGAGTGAAAAGTGAAGTGACATTCAGCCAAGTATGGTGACCCATACTCAGAATTTGTGCTCTGCATTTAACCCATCCGAAATGCACACACACAGAGCAGTGAACACAAACACTGTGAGCACACACCCGGAGCAGTGGGCAGCCATTTATGCTGCGGCGCCCGGGGAGCAGTTGGGGGTTCGATGCCTTGCTCAAGGGCACCTAAGTCGTGGTATTGAAGGTGGAGAGAGAGCTGTTCATGCACTACCCCCACCCACAATTCCGTCCGGCCAGAGACTAGAACTCACAACCCTTCAATTGGGAGTCCAACCCTCTAACCATTAGGCCACGACTTCCCCTGTGAGCTAGTTGTGCTCCCCTCAAAATGGAAGGGGTCTCTTGCAAGCACACCACTCTAATCTGAGCATCTGATTCAACTCCCATCTGAGAGTTGAATCCTTTATTCTGTGGGCTTCACTGGGTAGCACATTAGGACTCTGCCTTCCTCTTAGGCTGCTCCCTTGGTGAGCTCAGCAGTGCCCCTCTCACCCTGGAGGGTTATCTATGAGCTCTCTGCTTTCCAGTTGGGCACTGGTGTCCCCCTCTCGGTCTGAGAGCTGTGCGCTTTGCCCCTTCTAGTTATGCATGAGTAGATTCTACTGAGTCTGTTCTGTGACTGCTATGGTTGAGTTGGTGATAGTTCCCTCACATGGAGGGTTTTTCTATGAAAAACCTAAGATACACCTTTTTAAATCTACATGCACTTTGAGCATGTGGCTCCAGCTTAATTTATTGCCACTCCTCGAGCATGCCACAGTCACCGAGGGTCTAACCTGTCTAAGTGACAGTTTTGGTTACAGGTTTTATTTTATTATTATTATCAATATTTCTAGAATAAAACACAATTGACACAATTGCTGTGCTTTCTGCATCCTAAAAAACAATGTATGTAACATTTAAACTATATTTAGTTTAGCTAAATACTTTTTAGAATATGTAAATAATGTTAACATTGTATCTTTGTTTAAATATCATAGTTTTGTTTTTTATTATATTTTCATATTGTATTAAAAATATATACATTACAGTACAAAACATTTGACAAACAGTTGCAAAATAAGAAAAGCTAATGGAAAAAAGTGACCTTCATAAAAAAAAATAAAAAAAAATCTTAAAAGTTAAAAAGAAAAAAAAAAAAAACACTAAGATATTAAAATATTAACTACATGATTTAGTAAACATCCTAGCTTCTGGTTATCAATCTTTTTATGATCGGTGGGTCTGTCTGAACCTTGTACCTTCAAATAATTTGCTTTCCAAAGTCTGCAAACAAGGTCATGCCTTTGAATAAATGTATGGGTATTGAACACACTCTTTTCATTACATGGATTTTTCAAGTAATTTTCTGTAAAGCTTTACACATGGGATGCATACTGTTCTGGGGGAAGGGCCTCTGGCACTGCAGCTGCCATATCCCATGAGCACCACCGCTTCTGAAAAACAAAGCGATGTGTCTTATGGTTTCACATCAAACACACTCAGAATAAACACATCCAGTTTTTTTTTTTTTTTTTTTTTTTTTTTTTTTTTTTTTTTTACCACCATGAGGTTTTTCTTGTATTAGTGTGGAGTGTTATTGTTTTTGTGCAGTCTCGCATCTATTCTCATTGTAGATCTCTGAGGGTTCACTGATGGGCACCCAGGGGATAATGGTTATGATCATTGACGAAAATGATTACATATACACAGTCGTTTTAATATATGGGAAAGCATTGTATTTTACAATATAAGACTCTTTGAAGGTTAACAGTCCTTCTCTAATCTCGTTATGAATCCAAGCTCTTGATTTTCCCTCAGTCACAGAGTAATTTATTTAGCTCATCTGAATGTTATGTAACCGTATGGCTAATGTGTTTCCCTCTGACTGCTGTGTTGATGTTTATTAGCTTTTATCACTCAATGACAAACTTCATTCTCCAACCACATCAATCACAAAGGTTCACATCTGCAACTCTTAACCCCAATCCAATATTGTTGCACCCTGTGGCAGTATAAAGTTCCATTCAGAGCTGAGGAGTTAATAATTCAAACCTTATATCTTAAATATTATTCTTAGTGTGGTCATTGAGTTAATCAGGCAAAGCAGCTGAACTTTCACATCGGTTTGTGATTCCCAAAAGAGAGAGTCTAAAAAGGAGGAAATCAACCACCTGTAGAAAAAAATTATGAGACCAATCATAACGCTCACCATGGTAGCAGTAGGATTGAAAATCTCACCTGTCAGTTAAAAGAGATAATTGCCTTAATGATATAATTAGTTCACTATCTTGTTTATTGCCCAGTGTTGGGCACTGGTGCTTTAGCAGAATACTGAAGCTATTAGTTTACAGCCAGGCTAATCATATCTAGCCCTAGAGGGCCACTGGCCTGCAGAGTTTAGCTCAGGAGCTTGCAACTCTGGCACTTGTTGTCCACTTGTAGAGTTTAGGTGCGTCCATGCCATGTTGTAATTACTGTTGTTACAAGATTAGGACTTGTAAAAAGCATTCACATCCTTGTAGAAGTCGTAACTACAACTTGTAAACTGGGAATTTTCTGAGAGCTGAAACGTATATCATGTAACCACTGTATCACCTGTTCACTGAAGATTCATATTTGGATTGATAGTGTTGCCATAGCAATGCATTATTTTGATTGAGAGGATGTGAACAGCTCCGACTAGAAAGTCACATGTTGCCATCTCGTAATCATGGTTATTATGACAGGATTTAGCTCAAACCTTGAGAAAACTCACCTCTCCATAACTTTATAGTAATCCTGAAGTCCTTAAAGCTTATTCAGGTGTATTTAATTAGGGTTGGAGCTAAACTCTGCAGGAAAGTGGACCTTGAGTGCCAGAGCTGATAATCCCTAGTTTAGCTCAAAGAATTTCACACAAATTGAGTGTAAACTGCAGATGCTGCATCCATTGCATTCACAATCTATTCTTAGTGACATTCCCCCAACTGGGAAACTCAGGAGTCGGGACTCAAATAAAATGTTTTCCACACGTAATTACAAGATTATAGAGGTGTTCAAGTGCTTTCAATCTACAAAAAAGAAAAAAATAAATAAAATGAAAAACATTCTAATACTTATTCACCATGACTTTAAGCAGCAATACACTGCACTAAACAGTTACTTGATGTTTGCATCTTTAAACCCCTGTCCTGTTCCAGTATGGCTTTTCTCTTTTTGATTTTGATTTAACCACAATGTAAAACTATCCCTCTGGTCACTAGCAACACAGAACATAAAATTGAAAAACAAACTCTTGGTTATGTATGTAACATTGGATCCTTTAGTAGGGAACAAGACGCTTTGTTACTAGTAGATGCTATGGAAACACCCTGCAGATGTGACTATTGTCTGAAGTATGTATCAGAAATTAAAGACATTCTTTTTAAATGCATATTGTAGCTTTTTATTGAGCCAAAATATATATGATGAATGCAATATATACAAAAATGTGCATGGTGCTTAATAATATTTCCTTTTTATTATATTTTCGTATAAAATACATTTCATACCCAAACTTGGGGTATAGCCTTGCATGATAGTAACAAATGTGAGTGAACACGACTCAAATATCCTCTGAAGACATACCCCTTAAATGATCCTGACCGATGCCAAAGAACCACCATAAATCATTGTTGAATGTTTCCACTATTATATAGTAGGGGCGCTTTACATTTGCTTGCTTGTTTGTTTTTGGTTTAAAATCAAAGGCTCTGTTTTTTTATTTTTTTAATGCAGGTTCAGATATTCACAAATAACAAAATATTCTGGAGGACATGAAAGTTTTTTGGAAATGATAAAAAATGCTGGCGGTAAAAGACTTAAGTGTAGCTTAAGCTGAGAAGTGCATGCAGAAAAAGTGCTTGAAGGAATGCAAGCACTGAACCAACTAGGCAGTTAACTGGATCGAGATCATGCTCTCAGCACCACTGATTCAAATAGTAGGGGTGCACTTGTATTCAAATACAGGGGGCTTTTGGATTTAATATGGCCTTTTTAATATCTAACCAACAAGAGACACACTTTGTTTTCCCACACTGTGATAAGAACTACTGGAAGCAGATCTTGGGAAGGCATTTAAGCAGGCCAGCGTCCACACACGATAGTGATGGAAGAGAAAGAGAATCAAAAGAGGAAGTTGGCTGCCCCTGCTAGGTTGACCCTCTGTCAAATTGGACACATGGTCTGAGGTTGCAGCCTCCATTCTCTGGGCCTTATACCCTTGCCTCCAGATTCAACTGACCTGGGATATACACTGCCCTTAGTGCAAAAAACTTGTTATGCACCAAAAGAAGAATGTGCCATACTAACCTCCACATAGGGCTTTATGTACTTGATTATCAGCATGTAACGACTGTCTGGAAGGCCCACAGGCAAACTGGAAAAAAAGGTAAAAATCTCCAGGAAATGAATGTGCCATTGGAGATGATTGCTCTTCCAGACTCCATAGGTTGAGTGTCCTTCATAAATTACACCCCAACATACTGGTGAGGAATCTGTCATAACTGTCTTGCACTAACAGATTCCACTCAAAGGTACACGCGGTCAAAAACTGGGGTTGTTTCAAGGTAACATGGTCTGATAGCATCTGAGTATAACCCAGATGCAGTGAGGAAGACCTACTTGAATGTTGACACACCACTGAAATGAAGCAGACTCAACAGTACCACAGGTGAAGGCACTCCTATTGCTGAATTGTTTTAAAAAAAGAAAAAAAAAAAGAAACAGCTGGACTCAAGCAGCTCTTGTGTTGTGCATAAGTTCAGTTCTACCCCAAGAAATATGGTCTGTTGCCTTATCCAAAAAAAATAAATAAAAAAATACTTTGTACTTTGATGTCAACACTGATCAGCCTGTGCATTGCAAACAAAACAAACACCTGGATATATTGGGTCATAGGTCTTCAACCCTGCTCCTGTTGACCCACTGTGCTGCAGAGCTCAGCTCCAACCCTAATCAAACACACCTGAACCAGATAACCAAGGTCTTCAGGATCACTTGTAAAGTCACAGGCCAGGTGTGCTGAAACAAGTGTAAAATAAACTTTGCAGGACAGTGGGTCCCCAGGAGCAGTAGGCAATATAGAATTCCTGGCCAGTACGTGTCTAGAAAAGAAAAGGGCATGTATGGTCACCCTATACCAGAGTATCCAGGCTGAAAAGAAGAATGAAAATTAAAACATTTTGCTCCTAAATGCAAATCTGATACAAATGTTAAAGTGCATCTGGTTGTTGAAACCACATATGTAAATTTTACTCCTCCCAAAATATTAAAATAACAAAAGAGTTGGAGCATGTTATTGGCTATATAACATTAGTCAGACTGTACTTATGCAACACGCATTGCTGCGGATGAACAGCTGAGCATCTCTACACTAAGCTGAATTGAAGATCAGTTTTTTTATCCACTTTGCGATGACACATGCATGTGGCAAAGTGTAAATGGAATAAAGTGTAAATGGAAATCAGTTCGCTTCAGCGCTTCACGTCTGATTTGTGTCCTATGAATTGACTAGGTGGAGCTTTTCCAAAAAAAAAAAAAAAAAAAAAAAACCCTATGGTCCTAGAAACTGAGGACCTGGATTTGCTTTAATATAGCATTGGGAGCAGCTAAGGAGCTAAGAAGCTCTACTGTAATTACACCGTATGAGAGCGATATCTAGAGGCCAAATCACTGACACCTCATGCTGTTTGTTTTGACATGTGAGGCTGTGTGCTGCGCAAAGTGGGACACTTTAGATGCAGATTTAAAACATTGACAACTAAACCATACATATATGGTGCACGTTTTCATCATTATAGAATAATTAATTTGTTTGACCAGATGCTGCATTAGTGGAGAACAGCAGTTTGACAGAGTGAGGCGACTTGCCTTTTGTTTCCAGCCTTCACTACGGTTTCCATAGTCTGACCTTAGATGGGACTTACCATTATCTTCAAGTACGCTTGATTTCTCTCACTGACACTGAGTTCAGGACAGTGGCTCTCATGTGAATAATAAGCCTTGTATATTGCAAGACCTGACACATCTAGGTTATGAAACACTTTTTTGTGTAGTTTGAGTAACTTAGTTTTGTCGTTTCTGCGTAATTTTACAAGGAGTTCTGTAGGGATGCGTGACGGTTTTTGCCTTTCCAAGCTACAAGATATGTGGGCCACATTCTGGAAGCAACACAGCACTTCTGGGACTTCTCATTCAAGAGGATGTCTTCATGCACACTGACCTGACCTTTGTGCACATCCTGTGCTCATTTTTATATTTTTTTTTTATTCTTTCCTTCTTCCACTTCTACAACCCTTGAAATGTCTTGTTCTTACTTGAAGTTCTCAAATATGAGGAAACATTAAAGTACATCAGAGGTGCAGGGGTAATTCCCAAAGGGAGTCTTCAGTTTGTAAAGATTCCAAGTCGTGTATGAATGTGAGCCTCAATCTTTAATGCATATTAAATCAGAAATGTGAACAAATCTGACACATTAACGAAACAAATGCATAAAATCAGAGTATTATGACCTCAGCGCCTCTATCTCAAAAGGAAGTGATATTGGAAGCAGTTTCTGTTATTGGAAGCAGATTTTCTTTTCTTTTTTTTTTTCTTTTTTTTTTGTCTAACATTTCAATTTTGAGCCTGCATCTGAATAATTAATGTCAATCTCTTTTTAAAAGTATACCTTTGACTAAGAGAGCACTGAAGCTCTTATCAGTTTATCACCAGTTAATTTGATTTATTTTTTTGCTAGTATCATGCAGCTACAGTCAAAACACAACTGAGTATCTTACCTCAGAATCTCTCTGAGGGCTTCGGCAGGGCTTTAGCATGGCGTTTAGTATTCTAGCTGCATAGGTACGCATGATTACTTGATCATGTGGGCTGAGCTTCGGCTGGTGGATGAGTGTTGGGGTTCTATGGAGAGGGGGTAAATAGGCCAGGCTAATCCACAGCATTTAAACCAAGAGTATGATTGGGTGTGCTGGAGAAAAGAAAGCAATACATAACAAAGGAAATCCAATGAAAGCAAACAATAATGGGACCTTTTCTGCTGCCTTTGTTAATTGAGAGATATGTAGACCTATGCATTGGGCAGATTTAAAGGCTACTTGGAACTCTACATACAAAGAGTTCACGGAGAAGGAACTCTTCTTTTGTTGTATATTTGATGAGCCAATTACTGAAGTAAAGGCTATCGTATTTGTCAATGTGTTTATTTAGTTACTATGCAGGTGTATTCCTTAGCATGTCAAAATTGTGTCATAGGATACATGAGAGTCAGCACATTATATACGGTGTGAATCATTATGTTCAGTAGGGAATATAAACGTAATTGTAATAGAACACACACACACACACACACACACACACACACACACACAGTCCAATTAAATATATGCTGAAATATTTTACATTTAGATTACATTTGGTATCTAACGCTCACTTAAAATAGTAGGAGAGAAAAATAGTATACATTTTTAAGGTCATTCACTGGTTATAAGACATAACCTATTAACTTGGCTAGTTACAAATTATATCCCAAAAATGCATAAATGGAAGACATTGTATTGAATTTATCCTCTGCAACTTGGTTTGCCAGTGGACTTTTTTATTAACAATAAAACAACTGGATAGCTAAATTTTGCATAGCATGAAAAACATTTATGTTATGATTTCAAATAAAGTCACACTTTACATTACTTTAAAGGGTACATAACATACACAGTTTCACCTAATCGCATGTTATTATTGAGTACCTATAGAGTAGTACTGCATCCTTCATATCTCCAAAAAGTCTTTAGTTTGATCAAATTTATAAAATAAAAACACAGCTTTCCTATTCTCTCCGGACAAAGCCGAGCTTGCCATGGGCGGAGCTATAATACTGATGTTTTGTGTTTTTTCCATTAACATATATTCTTATGTGCTGATTTCCAACAAAATACAGAAATCTGATGGAGTTGTACTTACATGAATGGGGGTTTTTAATCGCTGAGACCACTCCATTTTTTATTAGCAAATGATGTGCAAATCCAGCATCGACCTGGGCCTTTTTTAGAAAACATTTGAGTAACGCTGGGTTCTTTGGGAAGCTGAATATGTTAAACTTTCCCTCACATCCAAAAACACACTTATTTGGAGACATTCTCGAACAAATCCTATGCAGCGCTTCTAACGTTTTCCCAACGAAGCTTGTTGATGGGCACGGTCTCGCTCTCCTCTGGTCATGATTTATGAGTGATATGTTGATATTTTTATCCATGTTTTGTAGATTCAGTTATAAACAATTGATTAAAAGTGATTAGATGATGATTAACCAATAATTTACAAAACATGACTATATGTTCACAAATGTTTATAAATATGCTAACGATTTACAAATATGTCATAAGTTATCTTAAAAAAATGCATTATGTAATAATTAAACAAATCCTTAATAAATGGTTAATACCTTTTTTAAGTTAAGTGGTTGCAAAACAAATTTATTTTAACTAATTTAAATAATAAAAAAAGTTATTTCAGCTTAATGTATTTATTTAAAAGTAGCTCAAATAAATTGATTGCAACCACTTAAAAAATATTAGTACATTTAATTAATTTATTTATGTATTTATTTATTTTCAGTATTGCTACTAGTTAAGTTGCCAGATAATATATTATTAATCACTTATAAATCATTGAAATGTCAACATTGTACTATTGTCTCAATAAACATTTGCTTTGTATTGCTATTTTTACCGAAAACGACAGATTGTAAATCGTTGGCATATTACTTAATATTTTCTGTTACATAAAGTCATGTTTTTTAAATGATTATCATTATCTAATCACTTGTAAATGATTTATAGATTAATCTACAAAACATTTTTTTTCTTTTTCTTTTCTTTTTTTTTTTACATATTGTCACGCTGTCTGGTCTATGTTCCCTGGGTGTCCACTAGTGGTCTCACTTCCCCATAGAATCACCCCACTGCAGGCACTACATTTCCCACAAGTCTTTGTCCGTTTCATCACTGTTAATTGCACACCTGTAATTGTTTCTATCAGTTTCATGGAGTCCTTGTTTTCTATCACCCTGCTTTCTTATGTTCACTAGTGATTTTCTTGTTTTTGAACTGCTTTGCTGTTATTGACCTTTTGCCTCTTTTGAATTTTGATTTCTGGATTCCCCTATTAAACACTGCAACTGGATCTCTCTGTTTCAAGTTGGGGTGTGTACTAACGTAAAATAAAGAACTTGAGGAGGATCTAGAACAAATGAGGAGTTTACTGGATAACGAAGAAGATTACAGACTATACACAACACCACATTAACTTCACAATAGGTTAAGATACAAATACATTCAGTTACATTCAATCACGGATGAAGAAGAATTAAACAGACAGGGTATTTAAGCACACAGAAGATAATGAGGGAACTGGAGACAGGTGGGGAATAATCAATTAACCAAAACAAGAAAAGGAAGGTGACCAAATAAGGAAACAAAAGTTCATTAATGTAACAGTTCGCCCCCTCCCGGAAAGGTGCGTCCTCGCACCGCAAGAGGAATACCAGCGGAGGGAGGGTGGGGGTTCTGGAGGCAGGCGAGGAGCAGGCAAGGAGCAGGTGAAGAGGGAGCATGGAGTTAGGGACCAGGGCAGAGTGGATGGAGGGAGGAGCCAGGGAGGAGCCTGAAGAAGGAGGAGCCAGATGGTCCTCCAGAGACCAGCCAGGACGGAGATCCACGGTGGAGTTGAAGGCGGGAGGAGCCATGGTGGAGAATGAGCCGATGACACCAAGGGGCTGACAGACTGCACCGGTGGGTGAGGAGCCCAAGATGGAGCAGCGCAGCCGCAGAGCCAGGGTGACTGAAGGTGGAGCAGAAGGCTCAGGTAACCAAGGCGGAGGCGGGGTCCTGGAAGACCGCTGTGGAGCCGGAGTTACTGAGGATGGAGGTGGAACCAGAGGGAAGGAGGAGCCTGACAGAGCCGGAGGGATGGAGTGACGAGGTGAAGCCAGAGGAATGGACTCCCGAGGCGGCGGATGGTCGACGACTGACCAAGGTTGAGCTGGAGGGACGAGGGAGCCTGGTGGAGCAGGTAGGATGCCAGGCCACAGTGGAGATGAGGGAGCTAAGAGCCAAGGTGGAGCTGCTGGGTCGAAGGACCGAGGAGGAGTCCAGGGCTCGGAGGCTGGAGGCGGAGACAGGGCCTTAACGCACCAAGGCGGAGCTGGAGACTGGCAGTCCAGTGGCGAACCTTCTGACTGAGGGTGAGCTGCGAGACAGACTGGCACCAGCAGAGATGAGGTCGAGGAACTGGCTTGTCTAGGAGGAGAGAGGAAGGATGGGAGGAAACATAGGAGGATCAGGGCTGGACGGAACCAGCGGAAGTGGAGCAGGGGAACTGGCAGGTCTAGGAGGAGGTGGGAGAGGGAGGCTGGGAGGGAAAACAGGAGACACAGGAAATTCAGAACTGGGTGGAACCAGCAGAGAAGCAGAAAATTCAGAGCTGGGCGGAACCAGCGGAGAAACAGAAAAAAAATAAATAAAAAAGACTTTACTGGATAACGAAGAAGATTACATACATATATTTAAGTTATTAAATATATATATATAATTATAAACGTAAATATGGCAAGGTATTTTAAATAAGAGTACAATAGAAATAAATCATATACACAATAAGTTAAATTTAGCAAAAATGTAAATACAGTAGTTAAAGACACTTAATACAAAATTGTTCCTCAAGTAGAGGGATAGATGTTCACCAATTGTATTATTAATCTGATGGTTATTTCCTGTTGTTGTTATCTGCTTATCTTTCCACTTGGGTGAACAATCTGGGTACATTTGTTCTAGTGCATGAAATTGATTCACGTGCAAACCAAACAATGAGATGACAGTGCAATGTCAAATCCCTCTGTAATTGGAACATATCTCAGAAAATTGACATTTCAACATTTTACTATGGACATAAACTTTGTTACACCTCAAATGACAATGAAATTCACACACATTCACCTAATATAGTTTGGGTACACAGAGCATTCACACTTATGTGGACCACTGTAAATATATATTGCTGGAGAAACAATATCTAAGTATGCTTTCCGATCACATGTTAGTGTACCATGCTAAGCAGAGAAAAGCAGCAGCAAAACCCAACAGGAAAAAAGCCAAAACCTGGCTATCTTGAAGGGCTGCAGTGCAAAATTATTTGCATAAGCCTCCTCTTTTATCTGGAAAGGCAAAGGAAAAGTTTTTCCTTTGCGTGTTTACCATTTCAATGTGCAAATGCACATCACTCACTTTTCTTTCTCCTTTCCCCCCTAACTCAGAAACAATTGTTCCCAGGAAAATGAATGCAGTTTTCTTGAATGGTGCACTAACTGGGAAACTGGCAAAAGGGAAGTCACGTTTAGACTCAAGGGAGTCTTTTCTATGAAATTGCTGGTAGCTCTTGTGGCCTTGCTCACTTAGATTAAACGAGGAAACCACAGCAATTTGTCAATGTTCTGTGGCATGGTTAGGGTGCAGCACCTGAGCCAGTCTGCTGAGCTGCCTCATTAGAACCGGGTCTGGTGTCAGAGACACCACAAGCATAAATGTGTGCAAGCACTCAGAAACAAACCTTCAGCAACACAGCCAGACTCCCACTTACTATTCAATTCACAGTGTAGGAGTTTGCTCACAAGGCCAGCTGAAACTGTGATTTTCAGAATTTATAAAATATAAATTGTAGTCCATTTCTAGTTAATGTTTATATACTGTTTTAATCCAGTAATCACAAATAACTGCGAAAGTGTTGCTGGATAAGCTAGGGACAAACTGTAAGTCTATCTATCTATCTATCTATCTATCTATCTATCTATCTATCTATCTATCTATCTATCTATCTATATTTACTTATCTGAAATAAAAACAATTTTAAAGCTCCTACACCTCACCCTACACCCTATTAAACACAATGTTTTATCAAATTCTTACATGGAAACTCTGAAATGATGTGTTTGTGTGCATATTATATATATATAGACACACCTTCTCATTCAAAGAGTTTTCTTTATTTTCATGACTATGAAAATTGTAGAGTCACACTGAAGGCATCAAGGGCTATTTGAGCAAGAAGGAGAGTGATGGGGTGCTGCGCCAGATGACCTGGCCTCCACAGTCACCGGACCTGAACCCAATCCAGATGGTTTAGGGGTGAGCTGGACCCAGACTGAAGGCAAAAGGTCCAACAAGTGCTAAGCATCTCTCGGGGAACTCCTTCAAGACTGTTGGAAGACAATTTCAGGTGACGACCTCTTGAAGCTCATCAAGAGAATGCCAAGAGTGAGCAAAGCAGTAATCAAAACAAAAGGTGGCTACTTTGAAGAACCTACAATATGACATATTTTCAGTTGTTTCACACTTTTTTGTTATGTATGTAATTCTATATATAATTCCACGTGTTAATTCATAGCTCTGATGTCTTCAGTGTGAATCTACAAGTTTCATAGTCATGAAAATAAAGAAAACTCTTTGAATGAGAAGGTGTGTCCAAACTTTAGGTCTGTACTGTCTCGTCAGTAGTTGGCTGGAAGTCACCGTCTTAATGAGTCACTTGAATGATTCATTCAGCCCATTTGTTAAAAAAGCAGATTAATTTAAGAAAGAAAGAAACACCACTGCACATTGCTTGGAGAAACACAATGGTTCTGTTGTGTCACAATATGCGTGGAGCGAGGAATGAGGAAACACGGAATGCACAAAACTCTAAATTTCAATAATTCAAAGGGGTTGACAGGATCACAGGATCACAGGACACACCCAGGTAGACAAATAATCTCAGACAAACATGAACTCAACAGACTAGGGTTTTAAACTCAGGATAATTGGTGAAACACAGGTGTATAGAATGACTAAATTAGACACACTTGGAATCCAATTAACAAACGACGGGAGGCAGAAACTGGGTCACAGGGACAAAAACACACATAGACCACAGTCCATAGTTCTGACATAACGCCTCCTCCCGAAAGGTGCGTCCTTGCACCATAGTAACAACAGAGGGAGACATGGGTGGGAGATTGGGGGGGAGGTTCCAGTGGAGTACTGCCCCCTGTGAATGGGCTGTCAGACAGAGACCATGGAAGGAGGAGACAAGGAGGAGACAGGAGGTGCTCGGAGCAGAAAGAGCAGTGGGAGGAGCCAGGGAGGAGGAACGGCCACTGACTGGGGTGGGGGGGGGGTGTAGGAGGAGCCTGAGCCGATAAGGCGCAGCCAGTGGAGAGGAGTCCAGAGGCGACGGCAAGATCCTCCACAAGCAGATGGTAAGAGGGGACACGTTTCTCGCCAGGACCATCTTTGGACAACTTCGCTCTGCCCTCAGCAATCAGGCTTGTGTCACAGAAAGTGCAGAGAGCGTCGTCCGGGTAGCTAATGATGTAAGCTTATAACAAGAACTGTCTGGTATGGTCTTCAAGAGATCGTCCTTCCTGCTTCAGCTGGAGGAGGAGAAATTCGGGGTGAAGAGATCCATAAAACACACAACGAAAACAAAACACTTAGAAAAAAATGGAAACATGCTGGTAGACAAACGGAGGTAACTGTTTTGGGTCTGAGATTCTGTCACAATAATGTATGCGTGTTGTGAGGAGCAAGGAATGAGAAACCGTGGAATGAACGAAAGTCATATACACCTAGGACCTTGAGGTTGAGTAATTTATGGGCTAATTTTCATATTTAAGTAAAGATCATACTACATGAAAATATTTAGTAAATTTCCTTAAAAAATAATTTTTGATTAGTAATATGTATGTCTAATAACTTAATTTGGACAACATTAAAGGCAATTTTCTCATTATTTAGATTTTTCTTTTTTTTACATCCACAGGTTCTAGATTTTCAAATAGTTGTATCTCGGTCAAATATTGTCCTTCCCTAACAAACCATACAGTAATAGAGCTCATTTACTCAACTTTTAGATGATTTATAAATCTCAATTTTGAAAAATTGACCCTTATGACTGGTTTTGTGGTTCAGGTTTACATAATTATTTATTTTTCTTTCTGTCTGTAGTGGGCTATCTGAGCTTGAGTAGAATAGTCTTTCTGAGCCTTCCATTGTATACATCAAACCAAATCTGTTTACCACTAATGCTTGGATTATATGAGCACACAAACTCGTGAAGCAATAGTTGGGTGTTATCAGTTTGTGCAGTGTAGGGGGTTACTTCTAGTTACTTAACTTATAGTTTTTTATTGCTTTTATAATGAGGAACTCAGAATCAATTTTGAAAAAATAAAATAAAATAATAATAATAATAATAATAATTAGAGGTGGGCATAGATTATTATTTTTTTTTAATCTAGATTAAACTCACTGTCATCTTGAAATTAATCTAGATTAATATAGATTAATCTAGATTAAAATGGCTCATTCGAATTCTGCCGAAGGCATTCAGAATATGTGTGTTACCCAAATAAAATTGACAAACAGTAAGTCTTTGAGAAGGGGTTTATCAAGCTAGAGGGTGCATTAGAAATGTTTTCAAATGTTTTCAAAATGCATCACAAACTGCTTGAAAAAGCTGTAAACTAATTCCACATTGCACAAGCGGGGACCCGGTGAAGGTTGTACCAGTGGGCCCTGTTGGAAATTGTCTAATTTGTATGTTCGTTTATTTTTATTTATTTGTGCTATTTACACAATGTTTAAGGTTTTTTCAAGTTTGTAGGTGTCAAGGTACAGAAACTAAATAATTAAATTTAAAAAAGCACTGGATAGTCTTCAATGTAAAAATGAAATATACAATGAAACCTACATTTATTCAGACACCTTCAACATTTCTCACATTATTACAGTTTTGCTATATATATCAGAAAATATATCTGGTGTCTGAATAATTTTTGGTTTGACTGTTAAAACTACAAAGTATTCATTTTCATTTTCTTGGATTAACATTACAGCAGCTAGTAGATAAATTAGGCGCATGAACGCATCCAATATAATAATACACATCCCATTTATTTCCTCAACTGTGTACTTTCACTTAAGAAATAACTGACAGTTTTTTTCAAGCATAATTTCCAAGGTGGATATTTTGACATATTTCGTATGTATTTTGTCGGCACTACAGCAAAAATAAACAAATTCGATGTTCAAGTGTTTTGATCAAAACACATGAAAACACTTATTTTTAGCTTCTCCAGACGCCTTTCTCAGAACACCGTGAGTGCTGAATTGGGCTCTTTCACATCTTTTTGTTTGTTCAAACTGTGATTTGTATTTGTTCGTTTACGGTGCAGGAGTGACTTTTAGGAGAACTTCGCAGAAGAGAGCTCGGTTCAGTGTCGCTGTCCATTAGGCTGGCCTCAACCAGTCGGTTATATAAAATATCAAGCTGAAATTCATCAGAGCTTGCTTAGTGGATGCGCCGGTTCATCCACTTTTTTCTTGATTTCAGTGTGGAGCTCCAGAATGCTCGCAAAGCTTACATGGCAGTGAAGCAAATGTTGAGAGATCGGTAAATTGAATACTCCATTGAATACCACTTCACTTGAGGTTAAGAAATGTATTGTTTCTCACAGCAAGAATGTAGTGGCCTCTACTCCGAATGAGAACTGATAAGAGAGCCAACTCTAAAGGCTTTCACACAAAGGATATCTTGTGAGTTAAGACTACAAAGTTTTCATGAAAAACTTTTTATATACTTGACCAAAGGTTATAACAAGAAATATTTTCTATTGTTGCCAGATTACAATTAAGCCACTGCTGAAAGTTCATCTAACGTAGAGTAGGTTACATCCTGACAACGTTGATACTAGCTGGACAGCAATAGAACAGTGGGAGATTAACTATTTTCCCTTAAAAGTTATTCCTTTTCTGGGGTCAAAAAGAGGTTTATCTACTTTTACTAAAAATCCATTAATACTGCATCCATTTTCTGCATGGTTAGAATTACATAAGTTATGCTGTCCTTGCATTGTTTCTTTTAGATATTTACCACTTTGGGAAAACCCTATTATACCTCAAGGCATTGCTGAAAATTCTTTCAAGACATGGGTGAATAATGGTATAAAGACATCAAAGGACTTGTATGACAATGATTCTTTAATTAGCTTTGAAATAATATACAAGACATGCAAAATACCAAAACACAGCTTCTTTAAATATTTGCAAGTCAGATCCTGGGTCAAAGAGATCACCCCCCACCATTTGAACATTTTATGTTTAAACCTCTTCAACTCTGCAGACCCGGTACCGGGTCCAAAAATAGCATGCAAAATGTTCGTGTTTCATTTGCAAAGCCTTGCTTATATGGTATCAGCCCATATATGGGTTCATTTAAAAGCTTAGAGTGTTGTCTTTACAAAGAATACCATTAATTGGGGTTTTATGATATACAAAGAAGTCAAATTAAGCTAAGAAATATATCCCCCCCCATAAATTTCCGTCTAACGATTGCAAATAATTTTTCATAAGAATGTGTATTTAAAATATTTTTCACAAAACAGTCAAGTCATATATCACAAAAAAGCTCTCATTCTCAGGAATCTGATGATGTAGATCATTTTATTGTGTTACAATCACAGATCGAATGATCTTCAACAGAATCACGATTTAACATTTCTCAACTCATTGCAAATTATTATTTATCCATCTTAGCACCGCTTCAGTCAGCCGCAAACAGCCACATATACCTATACCTCGATATAATCCTTTAGATTAGAATCTCTTCTTCCAAACAAGATCATTTTTACGTTTCTGCGTGCTTTCATTGCTGAGATATAAAGCATTTTGTACAAGTGCGCAAAAGAGGACCAAAGCGCTGTGAGCGCTGACCAGATCTCTAACTCATATTGATGTGTCTAAAAGCCTTTCTTCTGCTATAGACATCTGATCTCTTTTGTGAAGCGCTATTAGTCCTAGACGCAAAAGCGGGGGCAGGGAGTGGACACTGACTGCCCAGTCCTATTTCCGCCGATGTGACACCAGCGAAGCGCTGGCCGATGGGAAATTGAGTTTTTGGCTGCTTCTAAACAAAGACCACGCAAGGGGAAACTATAAGCGGGCGAATTGCCGGATTAACAATGCATAATATTCATAATACAAGTTATGGATGACCACCGTCGCCGTGGAGAGGTCAGGACGCGCATCTGGTAAGCGTATACGCGTGCAACTTGCTTTTATACATTTGATTCTTTATTCTGAAGCCTGGAAGCTCCGCTAGCAATAAGCTAATCTGTTTATTTTCATTATTGTACAGTATTTGACCGCATCTCAGTGAAGGTACAGTAAACAGTACAGTACTGGGTGGATGAACATAAAAATGTTTGTTGACGCTCCGAAGTTCGCGTACAAGCTTCGGGGAGGGGATTTAGCGCTGATTTTGAATCAAAACAAACAGACATGACGATAAAATATTAAATATGATTGAGACAGGCGAGGTCTCCCAATCTTTACACGATGCAGAATAGACATAAATGAAATGATATGAAGCTGGAGATTGTGGATTCTATTTTAGATTGTGGTAGACCAGATATTTTTTATAATTTTATGCATGTTGCTATTGTGCAATTTGACTTATTCTCTTTCAAAGACTGTTCAGAAAACACACACACAAAAAAAGCACATTGTATTGAGATGGTTCATCATATGTGAAACAACATAAATAATACTATTTGTAACAAACAGCAGCTTTTTATGCAACTTCTGATTGTTTTCTGTAAAATAATATACAGATATCACATTATTCCATACTGGAAGTTTGCAAAAGATGACCATACTTATTTAGACTAAAATTGTATACAAAAATGGTATTATTCCTTCCTTCAGTTGGAATAGAATAACTTTTGCATAGATTAGGATAGAAAGAAATTTCTTTTTTCCTCTACTAGCTGACATGTGCTAGAAAAACATGACATTGGTCTGAAGTTGCTAGGCCCTCCATTGCCTGAGCTATACAATTTCAAACGTCAGTTTACACAAATAAAATAAAAAAGCGCCTTGTTTTTTTTCCTATTTATTATAACACATACAGCATATATTGTCATTTTTATCAATTTCAACAGTGTTTTATGTAATTTCAAAGGGTTTCCTTTAAAATTATACCAAACTTTGTGAGCTTACACTTTAGCATTAGTATAGGGAAGCATTCAAAATTAGGTAGGAAAATGGAAAAACGGAAATCCCCAAAATAGCATTTGTGCTTAAGAGTTAATAAAATGATGTCCTCTCCAAGAGGCATCGTTTCTGTAGGGTACAGCACAATAATGATAATTTTAAGCCATTTAACAAGGTAAACTTGAAGCAGAGATAGGAAGTAGACCTTAACTGTAAATATGACCTGAATGAATGGGAGTATGTTATGGAAAGTATGCAGACTATTTTAATATCAACCAAACACAGACAAATTAAATTTAATATTTTGCATTGAACATATTATACTCCTCAAAAACGTAATATGATAAATACTGGTATATCTTCAAAATGTCAAAGGTGTAAAACAGGCAGTTGACTTCACATGCTTTGTCCTGTACTGAATGACTTTTGGGAATATATAATTGATAACACTTCAAAGATTATAGGCACCCCAATTAGTAAAGATCCCAGAATTTGGATATTAGGGAATATTGATTTATTAGGCTCTTCTCACCATAAAAAGTATTTTTCATTATTAGCAGGAACTGCCGAAAAAAAATGTATATTAGTGACCCCCCCCCCCCCATCCAGACAACAATGGATCAGTGAACTCATTTCATACTGCACCCCTGAGAAAAACCTTTTCAATGTTAGAAAATCTCTTTTGAAAAAATGTAACATCATCTGTTGCCTTTTTGTATGTTTTTTTGTTTTTTGTTTTTTGTTTTTTGTATAAGAAAAAGGAAGGTTGTAATATTATGTGTATATATATATATGTGTGTGTGTGTGTGTGTGTGTGTGTGTGTGTCATGCATTATAAATGAAAATAAAACCATAAAAACCCTATCATCTACCAAATAGATTCCTAAATATTTTAAGCCTCACCTGCCCCAACACAACCTATCAAGAACACTAGGTATCCCATTAGACCATTGACCTAACAATAAAGCATTACTTATTTGCCAGTTAACCTTAGCAGATCACAACATTCTAAAATCTTTGATTAAGTTATTAAAAGACTGCACAACACTTTGTTTACTAATCAATACCACAACATCATCAGCATAAGCTGACAAACTAACATTATTATTACAATTTGGTAAACACAAGCCACATAAATATATTCTTATTTGTTGAAGTAATGGCTCAATAGCCATAGAGTACAACATTCCAGACAAGGAACAACCTTGTCTGACATGCTCAAGAACCCGTAAAGGAGCACATAAGCCACCATTAATTTTCAGTGCACTTTCAACATCACAATAATGTACTCTAATCATACCTACAATTTTTTTTTACAGAAACCAAAAGCAGCTAAAGTGTTCCACAAATAAGAGTGCTCAGCTCGATCAAAAGTATTATCCTGATCCAGAGATAACAAGCCACAATCGAGACAGTTTACATGAAAACAGTTTACATGAAAAAATAGACAGTAAATCAGTAAAATCAGGAATACATTTTTTATGGAATAAGGGTGATAACTGGGATGGACGACCGCATCATCAATTTAAAGGAGGTGGAACTAGTGGAGGGAGCCCCCCTCCCAGTATGGGCTGCTGTTCCAGGACCTCCTCAGGTCATGCCGGACACATCCAGTTTCTTGGGGTCATTCTCTGGGCACCTCGGGCTTAGACGTAGTGTGCAGGATCCTCTACTGATGTCGGTTGAGGGAGGCAATGGCTGCTCACAGCCATTCAATTATCTCTTTTCCCAAAAGTTCTAAGGGCTGAATCAATTCCTTGGTGACGTTGTGAGTGTACTGTAGCGTAAACTGTTTTATCTGGATCTTACCAAAGTCCTACCACTGTTGCAATAAATGAAAGGAACAGTTCATTGATTTGTATACTTCCCAAAAGTACTATATATACATATATATATAATTTAGCAGCCCAGTGTTAAAATTCCAATAGGCACTTTTGTGTTTAATTGAGCTTAGAAAAAAAAAAAACTTACAATGCACCATACTGTGAAAAAGCTCAGTACAACTGAAATCATCTTGAAACAAAAAAAAATATTCAGGGCAACAGTTGTGAGTTGAACATAGTGTGACTAATTAAAACAATCTTTCAACTGGTATAGTTGGAACATACACACACAAAAACTGCTTGAACTTTCAAAAGCCTACCTTTAACAATTTCATCAACTATATAAGAAACAGGGCTAAAATTATTTGCAAATAAAATGGCCACTCCCCCACTGACAGAAGTATTATGACTTAGCCCAGCAGTGCCATTAAACTCTCTCAACCAGTCAATAGCATTTTTCACATCACTGGGGGTTTCTCGTTAAAAAGCAACATCAATATTTTTCAGTTTAATTACTTCATATATTGGTGTTCTTTTTCTTGAAACTTTTGCACCATTGACATTCAAAGTGTCCAAATGCACTTCCTTGATAACTAATAGAAAAAGAAAAAAAGTAAAAAAAAAAATAGCATTTCTGCTCTTAAAATTAACAAAAGTCATTATTCAGGGTATTGTTAGGATATCTCACAATTTTCTTTAACCGGTAGACTTCCTTGTTCGTGAAAGAACCCTCTGCCATTAAGCCCTTGACTTTTTCCATAAACTGTTTAAGATCAGGAAAATATTCCTGTACTTGCACACCTCTTTAATTTTTAGTCAACCTGATGAATAACTTTATGCTTTCAAGCTCATAACTCCGGCCAGCAAACTCACATTGAGAGAGAGACACACTAGACTCAAAAGACTGACCATCACTCTCAGTATCCTCCTCTTCATCCTTATGCATTTAATTTGATTTTATTTATTTTTTTCCATTCTAAAACAGTTACTCTCCTCACACATTTCTTGTAGTTGCACTGAAGTATTTATATAATTTTGGTTTCATTATAATTGTCTCCAGAACATTGTACCACACATTTTAGATCCTTCACACCAGCATCTGAATGCATTTCAGTATGAGCTCAAACCGAGACTCATTGAATTAATCTGTAGCCACCACCACCGAGCCTTGACCCTTGGATTCCACCCAGGGCCGTCCAAGGCTCTGTTGGTGCACTAGGCGAGAATTTAGACCCCCCCCCCCAACAACTATAATATATTGAAAATATTGATAGGCTTAAGTATTAAAGGGTTAGTTCACCGAAAAATGAAAATTATGTCATTAATGTCTCCTCCTCATGTCGTTCCAAACCTGTAAGACCTCTGTTCATCTTCAGAACACAGTTTAAGATATTTTTGATTTAGTCCGAGAACTTTCTGTGCCTACATTGAAAATGTATGTATGGTTATACTGTCCATGTTCAGAAAGGTAATAAAACCATCTTCAAAGTAGTCCATTGAACATCAGAGGGACCGTTAGAATTTGTGAAGCATCGAAAATAATCTATATCAATATTTTATTTTATTCTAACATTATTTTAATCTTTGTTTCCGCAATAGTACCCATTTTGATATTTTTAGGTCAAACCGTTCTTGTCTGTGACATATATAATGGATGTCTAAGGCTTTTCTGATGCGGCGATCGACGTACGGTCCTCTTCCCAAGCCCAGAAATGAGATGTCAGGAGCCTGAGAGGGTCCAGAAAACTCATCTAGAAACTCAACCGGCTGTGGCATTTGTGAGGGGGGGGGGGGATGGGGGGGGGGTTGCCCGAGGAGGATGCCCACACGGTAACCCTCAGATCACCCTGGCCACCAGCCGAAGTAGCCCTCTTACGAGAAGAGGAGCTAGAACGGGGTGTGGCAGTGGGGTTTCTATACCTCTTAAGGTAATCAAGTCTCAATCTTAACGCCGAGATGGTCATGTCCTCGTGATGAGAACATAAGTCATCCACAAGCGCAGTCTCAGCGTGCTGAAAGCCCAGACACATGACACAGCAAACGTGGCTGTCGCGAGGAGCGATATATCGACCCCACCCAGAATCACACAGGTGAAATTACATCTTTAAAGAGACGCAAACTCAGCCCGTTCTCTTTTAGTCTAAGAGGAAATAGCTCTTTTAGGTGCTGAAGCACTCAGGGTGCTGAAACCCAGACGAACCGCTGAATCGCACCGTTACACCAACACCAGTTGATTAATCTTTAACCACTCCGGTGAAAGCAGCAAGCGAAGTGCTTGGCTCCGAAGCGAAAGCTTTAATGCGAGTTGCTTGCGCTGCTCCTTATATACCCATTCTGCGGGGCATAGCTCGCGATGCAAATTCTACAGACGAAAGTACTTGGTGTACCATTGGCTCGTTTTTTGTAACCACTCGTAGGTTATTGGGCTCTCGGGCGAGATCCCATTCGTCAGTTTCTTTCTGACATAAGGTGGAACATGACCAAATGAAAGGGAACATATGTTTGGGGGTGGGGCAAAATACATTAAGTCAAGTCAGACCAGCCATTACTGATTTTAACACACAGGGAAAATGTGTAACAAATGTCTCGCAGATACAAATGGGGTAAATCATGTTTTTATTAAAAGAAGTTAACACTAGACTTCAGCGAAACCCTAACAATTCACAATTTTTTTCACAATAGTGCTCTCATTATAAAGTTAGCCTATATGACAGAAGTTATTAATGTTCTGCATTTCTGTTTTGAGCTGCGCGTGCTGAAGATGACCAGTAGAGTGAGCATTTGACAGCAAGTTTTTAATCAATGGGATTCCACTCATAATTTAATGTAGAATACGCTTCATTATTTATAGAACATAACGTTAAGGGGTGGTTGGATTTATTCACGCACTTTAAAATATTTATTTGAAGCTTCTTTCTTTTCAGATTCTTATTCATGGCTTTATCATAACAGACTGCATATTAACATATTGGGAGAAAACCGCAAGTTCAATGTGAAATCAGGCATTTGAGCGCTCACATATAATAAGAATGGCATAATCATAACAGTCCGCGAATATTCGACTGTGAGAATGGTAGTCAAATCAGGCTCCTCGAATCTAAGCATTGAATCGTCAACCATTTGGGGTCACCACTAATATATATAGTGTAATAGTTCGTGGGAGGAAAGGAAGAGGACAAAGGGGTCGGCTGGACTGCTGACGTATTTATTAACTCAAACTCAACTCAAATTTCACAAACACCACCTAGTGACTTTTACTCTGACATCAACACGTTTGTACAACACTTCCGTTTTACTCTTTCCGGTTTCCGATTTCCGTCAGCAGTCCGTCTCTCTCTCAACTGCTTCTGTCTCTCCTGGCGTTTTATACTCTCTCCGAGCCAATTACTGAAACGAGAAACAGGTGTTGATAGTTTTTGCCCAAACCACTCACTTACCGCTCGTCTCCTGACTCTCTCTCCCGCTGCAGACTTCGCTAAACCACGCCCCCCCACCATATACCCCCACCGCCCATCTCAGGCCGGGGAGCCATCCAGCCAGCAGCCTTGACCTGGGTAAAGGCCTGCTGACACGGCTCCGTCCACTGGACCGTATCTGGCACCTCCTTTTTAGTAAGGTCAGTCAAAGGGCTGGTGAGGTCCGAATAATTAGGAATAAACCATCTATAATATCCCGCCAGCCCCAAAAAACTCCCTTACCTCCTTTTTGGTCTTGGGACTTGGGCAGGTCGCAATAGCGGCTGTTTTATCAATTTGGGGACGCACCTGTCCATGCCCCAAGTGGAAGCCCAGATACCTTACTTCCACACGCCCAATCGCACACTTCTTTGGGTTGGCCGTGAGCCCCGCTCCCCTCAGCGACCTCCGGACAGCCCTCAGATGCTGCATATGCCGCTGCCAATCATTACTAAATATAATGATATCATCCAGGTAGGCAGCCGCATATGCAGCATGGGGCCGCAGAACCTTATCCATGAGGTGCTCAAAGGTAGCTGGTGCCCCGAACAAGCCAAACGGAAGGGTAACAAATTGGTGTAATCCAAATGGTAGGGGTGCTCCGATCACGATCGGCCGATCGTTAATGCGCATCTCGTCAGTAAAGCCGGTTCTCTAATCAGCGGTTAATTCCATCAGGTGCGTGATTTCACATAGAGCAGCTGTTACTACACAGAGCCGTTGTTAACTGAGAAGATGCGCCAATAAACACTGAAAATTAACGTGATTTGCGCATCTTCTCTATTAACAACGGCTCTGTGTAGTAACAGCTCCTCTGGTGATAGATCTGACGGGACCCATTCCTATCAGCAATATTACCTCATAATCGAGATCTCCGACTTGTCGTGTGACCTCAGATGGTCCCTGCCACTTAGCCATTAATTTAGAGTTCGATGTTGGGAGTAATTCAAGTACTTTCTCTCCCGGTGCAAATTTGCGTAATCTAGTTCCCCTGTTATACAGCTGGCTCTGGCGGTCTTGGGCTTGTAACAAATTCTCCATTAATAGCCGCCCCAATGTGTGGAGTTTTGTTCTCAAGTCCAGCACATACTGAATTTCATTTTTGCCCTGAGATGGTCCCTCCTCCCACGTTTCTCTCAGTGCGTCCATAGAGAAACTCAAAGGGGGAAAACCGCGTGGGACCTCTCGCACAGCGAATAACAAGGACTCTAGCCACCTATCCCAATTTTTGGCGTCTTCCTGAATGAACTTACAGATCATGTATTTAAGTGTGCGATTAAACCGTTCGTCCAGGCCGTCGGTTTGTGGGTGATAGACGCTAGTTCGAAACTATTTAATGCCCAACAATCCGTACAGTTCATGTAGCATACGTGACATAAACGCCGTGCCCTGATCGGTGAGGGTTTCTTTTGGAACCCCCACCCGGGAGATAAGACGAAACAGGGCATCCGCAACACTTTTAGCGGAAATGTTGCGGAGGGCCACTGCTTCAGGATATCGTGTTGCATAATCAACTATGACTAATGCAAAGCGATGTCCTCGTGCCAATCGCTCTAATGGCCCGATGAGGTCCATACCAATTCTCTCGAAGGGGACCTGCATTAAGGGAAGAGGGCGCAAAGGCTCTTTTTGGGGCGGCCGGTGGGTTCACCAACTGACATTCCGGACAAGACGCGGACCACCTGCACACGTTGTCATGAATGCCTGGCCAAAAGAAACGGGTCATGAGGTGATTCAGTGTTGCTGTCTGTCCCAAATGGCCCGCCATAGGATTAGAGTGAGCCGCATGGAAAAGCATTTCCTTGCGGTTCTTCGGAATTAACAACTGGGTTGTATCCACTTTTGTCCGAGCGTCTTGGGTCACTCGATACAACCGGTCTTTTAAAATGGCAAAATACGGATAGGAGAGCGGGAGGGCAGGGTGGAGAGGCTGGCCATCGATGGAGTGGACCTGTTGAAACTCATGTTTTAGTGTCTCATCCTGAGAATTGAATAATAATTGGGACAACCGGATACTCCACCACATCCCCGTGTACGCACCGCACCTTAACCACGTTGCTTGTATCCAATGCCCCCAGTTGAATCAGGCTTTGATGGATTGAGGTGTGGTTACATCCTGAAGCATACCAAGGCCGGATATGTACCCCCCTTGATACTCACAGGTATTTGGTACTCGCCAGCCTGAAAGGGGGTGACCTGTGGGACGTCCGGGACCCGGATCATCGTCCCCACCTCCATCACTGGACACCTGTCCACGAAATGCTCCGGGTCCCCGCAACACCAACAGGCCAGCCCAGACCTACCCGCCGCCCCAGTGGCAGGGAGTGGATTGAAGGATTGGCGGAGAGAGAAGGAGAGAGAGAGTTAGAGGGCAGGGGTGCGCCGACCCCTGGGCACGCCACCATGTGGTCCTTCTTGGGTAGCCGAGGGATGAACTGCTCCAGCACCACCAAGTCGATGACATGCTCCACGTCACTTCCCTCGGCCAGTAGCCCCTTGCGGCAGGAGTCCCGGAGCTTTTGGGCCATCGCGAAGGGCCGAACGGCTTCGCCTAAGTCCAGGGACCGGAAGCGCTGGCGATGTTGCTCGGGCGACTGACCGGCCGACCCGCTGGATGATGGTCCTCTTCAGGTCGTCTAAGACCAGGAGGTTCACCACCGGAAGTTGTTGGGCGGCCACCTGGGCTTCGCCGGAGAGCAGGGGAATGAGGCGCACCGGCCACTGCTCGCACGCCTCCGCCGACTTCTGGAACAGCTCCAGGATGGCCTCCGGATCGTCCTGGGGCCCCATCTTGTGCTGTGGCAGGTGCATGAGGTGGGTGGCCCGGCGGCCTCGGCGCGAACCTCCCGATCGATCCAGCTCCGGAACCTCACGCGGTCCTCCTGCTGGGCCTCGACGATGACTTGGAAGCGCCTTTCCTGGTCGGTCCTTAAGTCCAGCAGGGCCTGGTGTTGTTTGCGGTGCAGGACCATGAGGGAGGCGATGATATCCGCAAGCGGCGTGGAGGATGGGCTTTGCATGGCGGCGGTCCTTCTTCCTCCCGGGTTTCGGCACCAGTGTAATAGTTCGTGGGAGGAAAGGAAGAGGACAAAGGGGTCGGCTGGACTGCTGACGTATTTATTATCTCAAACTCAACTCAAATTTCACAAACACCAACTGCTGACTTTTACTCTGACATCAACACGTTCGTACAACACTTCCGGTTTACTCTTTCCGGTTTCCGATTCCCGTCAGCAGTCCGTCTCTCTCTCTCAACTGCTTCTGTCTCTCCTGCCGTTTTATACTCTCTCCGCACCAATTACTGAAATGAGAAACAGGTGTTGATAGTTTTTGCCCAAACCACTCACTTACCGCTCGTCTCCTGATTCTCTCTCCCGCTGCAGACTTCGCTAGGGGTGAGCTGGACTGCAGACAGAAGGCAAAAGGGCCAACAAGTGCTAAGCATCTCTCGGGGAACTCCTTCAAGACTTTTGGAAGACCATTTCAGGTGACTACCTCTTGAAGCTCATCAAGAGAATGCAGAGTGTGTGCAAAGCAGTAGTCAAAGCAAAAGGTGGCTACTTTGAAGAACCTAGAATATGACATTTTTTCAGTTGTTTCACACTTTTTTCTTATGTATATAATTCCATATATAATTCTACATGTGTTAATTCATAGTTTTGATGCCTTCAGTCTGAATCTAAAATTTTCATAGTCATGAAAATAAAGAAAACTCTTTGAATGAGAAGTCTGAACTATATATACACATATATATATATATATATATATATATATATATATATATATATATATATATATATATATAGTCTTCAAAATGTATGCTATTTTGTTCCACAAGAGAAAGAAATTCAAGCAGGTTTGGAAAAAAAATGGTTGAGCTATTCTTTCAAGAAACGGGGACAAAATCACTTATTATAACTATGCAAATCCACAGCTATCTCTGATAGAATTTAATAGTAAACTGTGCCAAATTCGCTTTGGCTCTCACAAAAGCAAAAATCAGCCACTGTCCCTGAGTGGCCAATGAGCTATTAAAACTATATAGTCCATTTTTCTTATTATTTCCACTGCTTGCTTCCTTCCTTTTGTCAATCCATCCAACCCATTGTCGCCAAGGCCTGCTGGTTTATCGACAAGGGCCTTATTACCTTCATGGCCAGCTGTGAAACCCTCAGGCTCAGGTGTTAATTTGATGAACATTCCTGGCCTTGCATGCCAGCTTTTTAATGATTTCTGGAAGGGGGGTTTTCACCCTGCAAGCCATTTCCTGTGACCCAACGAAAACCCAATTCATTTGACTTGACTGGTTTAATACACACACACTCTTCTTAGTGTACATTAATCTTATTCAGCAGGATTACTGTAACTAGAAAAATCACAGTGATGTGATTGTTTGTCTGGCATGTGCATACTATGTGTCTCTGTATCCGAATGCTGCAGCTTGGCAAGAGAAGATGTATAGTCTCACCACTCAACACACAGGCAGATATAACAGTGTGACAGACTAATAGAGAGAGAGAGAGAGAGAGAGAGAATATGTAAAGGCCTGAGGCTAGTGGATGAGAGATCACACCGTTACCGGTTCTCCACCACCCACACTGAAAACAGTAAGTAAGGTGTCTAAAGGAATCTCCACTGACTGTACATTTACATACATTAAGCCAACTTACTTTTACACATACTGTCATAAACAACATATAGGATATCCCTGGTACAACACATCCAAGGAAGTGTCATCACTGTCACACTTTGTAGTGAATGTATTATGCATCATGATACTAGATTTTTACATTTCTAAAGCAAATGTGTATTTATATATACACATATATATACCTCTTACTTTAACACTCACTATTCTAATTCTATTCTTTAAAAAATCTAACTACTTTTCTAATCTTTTTGTATTCTATTTTCTTTTCATTTATTATGCAATTGTATGTGTGTGTGCGTGCGTGCGTGTGTGTGTGTGTGTGTGTGTGTAAAGATCTCTAACACTAGCTTGCTCTATTCCTTTTTTTATTCTATCTGTTTTCTTTTTTTTATTATATTATTTAAAATCCCATGCTACGTGTACTGTGTTAACCTAACTGAGACTTGTTATAGCACTTATATATCATTGCTCTTTTTGTTGTTTTTGATTGCTTCCTCTGTCCTCATCTGTAAGTCGCTTTGGATAAAAGCATCTGCTAAATGAATAAATGTACATGTAATGTAAATATATATACAGCATATAGTGAATTGAATACACCTTACCTTTTGATGCATGTTTTCATTTCCTAATTTAAAATCAGTTAACTTCAGCAAAAATATCACAAAAGCTCCCTTTATACCTGGCATTCTCAACTGGTTTGGACATGGGACCCACATTTTCATACACTGTAAAAACTAATCTATAGAATTTACCCAATAAATGTGAGGTAACAATTTGCATCGACTTTGGTGGGGTAGATTTAATCCCATATATTGAGTATAAACTATCTGAAGTAAAAAGCTATTAAATGCTTGCATAAATTGGGTAACAATACCACACATTTATGTATATATTTAACAGCTACTTACTCATTAATATTAGGTAAAAATTATCTCAGCAAAAATAAAATTTAATTATTAAAAAGTTAAAAAGACAGTTCAGCTCATAATTTATTCATGCCGCAATGCATGATGGGAGCCATGGATGAGTTTTTATTGGCTACAACATGCTTTTTTGATGGTCACCGTTGTTGTGATGCTCACGCTGATTCTTGATGTCTGTGTTTCTAAACGTAATAATTCTTTCTTTATGTAGAACTAACTTTTAAAAACATGTCATATTATGCCAAAAAATGCTGGATTCCTACCCCCCCCCCCAATTTATGTATACATTAAAGAAACCTGAACTGACGCAGTCAGGTCACTACATGACAATTAGCTCAAACAACAATCAATAGCACACATGATTGACACAAATGTCACGCTATAATGTTACATTATAAATTAATACAGTGAAGTAATGTATTAATACAAAATAAATAAATAAAAATCAATAGTTAACATACTTTACTCTTAAGCGTCTGAATACAAACTGTCACAAAACATGAAATAAATCATTTGCAAATGTCCAAACGCAAATGTGCATTAAATGTGCAATATTTTAAATGAAACCAATATAAACAAACATTAATATAATAAAAAATATAATGTTACAAAAAATCGCTGTCACTGATGACATCGGGACAGCAGGATTGTATTGTTGTGCCCCCCTTCCTCAAATATGATGATGGGGAAAAAAACACCTACTATAGGGGTGAAAATAGAGCTTTAATCAAATTAAAAAGTAAATGAATAAATTGTATTATTTACTAATTACAATTGTAGCTCTCGACATTTACCTACGGCTATAACTTTTTTATGACTAATTTATTTCATAGTCTTAAGCATTCAGAAACCATGCAAAGGGAAATTAAGCAGTTTTACTATGATAAAACCATGGTTTATTTTTGTAAGGGTTGTGATATGCACGTTTTTTGTTGAAGAAATTATATAGGCTGTGTAATCTATAGCAAAAATGTAACAGCAGCAATTACATGGCATTTGTAATAACATGTACATCAATTGTTTATTTTGTAGGTGCCTACAATAAGTATTAACAGTGTTATTATTAACCTATCATTATTGCCTCATACTTTTTTCATATAATGCATTTTAAGTCATTTTAAAGGCTATTGATGGCTTAGGTCTGTTTTTATTGCAACATCAACAACAACAACAAAAATATTACAGTATATTAATACTTCTTTGTAAATTATTATTTGAAGTAACAAAACCATGGTAAATTTGTAGTTTCCATGAATACAGGAACGATGATCTGTGGTGTTATCGACAAAACCATGGGTAATTTTCATAAGGGAACCTGAAAAAAAAAAAAAAAAAACTTTCACAGGAATGTGCCTAAAAGTGATCAACTGGCCTCGTTTTTACCTAAAGGATTTATCATTTATTTTAATATATATAAAAAATGTATAAGGTGTGTACATTGTTTTTCTTCTAATAAAAAAAAGTAAAACAATAAGGTGTGCATCGTAGCTGACACCTAAATGAGCACATTACAATTGTTTTATGACTGCAAGTCTTCTCCTCAAATGCTATTGAGCTTCAAATTTGCCTTTGAGCACATGTGAAAAAGTAGCATAATTTACATATGATTTACAGTTTATTTTAATAAATATTAAACATTATATTCAATTGTTCATTATAGCTGCACCTAGATGAACAATTACAGTTGTTTTTATGACTGTAAGTCATTCTCCTCAAATGCTACTGACGTTAGAAAAGTGTATACTAATATCGCATGTAACTTTAGAGACGGTCCCTAAATTTGAGACTCTCGAACGTCCAACGTCAAGCCACCTTTATGTCCTTTTCTTCTTTCTCCTTTCGGCACCAGAGGGATACATCCTTTTCGTGACATGGCGTATCATTTATTACAATGATGCGCACTTGCGCGCCGGCGCTTATTGTCAATGCACGCGAGGTGTCTATGCGCAATTGCGCATGACTCAAACGCTAGCAGACACAGCAGCAGTTGTCGGTAAATAAGAATTTTCTTGTCTTGAATTATTCATTTATCCGTTAATTATTCATTTATATCACTTTTTCAAGTTATTTAATTGTAATAATAATAATAATAATAATAATAATAATAATAATAATAATAATAACAATAAAATTTATTGGGGGGCCCCCTGGTGGCCTAACCCTATCCCCAAGCAGCCGCTTAGTTCGCTTATGCCTCGGGCCGGCCCTGATGTAGTGAAATTATTTGATAATTGGATATTATTGATGTGTGCATCTGGCTGTGATCACCTTTTAACATTTACTCTACACCAGGGTTATTATTTTTTTTGTCCTGGAGGGCCAATGCGCTGCAAGAGTTTAGCTCAAACCCTGATCAAACTCACCTACCTGTGATTTTCTAATGATCCTGAAGACACTGATTAGCATGCTCAGGTGTGTTTGATCAAGGTGGGAGCTAAACTCTGCAGCGCGTTGGCCCTCCAGGACAATATTTGAATAACCCTGCCCTACAATATAGACAAAAATAATCTATGAACTAAAGCATCGTATGGTGTTACTATATGGTGAGTAAAGAAATGAAGACTTTTCTTCCGGTGGAATTTACATGACACGGTTTTCCATTTTATGAGAGCCATCAATCTAAGCCAATCTCCAACCATTCAAGTCTATTAAATAAGGTGTAAAATAGGCTGGCTCAGTTTTGACCCAGTGTCAGATTGACACCTGGAAATTACTTTGACTCACCCAATGGGAAAAGGAAGCAAATGCAAAAATATTATTCCTGTCAAGTTGCCTGCCAGGCAAGACAGAGAACGATAAGCGGAGAAGTCTGTTCAAAACAAACCCATGGCATGGTGTTGCATCACACACTTTGGGGAAGTTTCAAATCAATCATCGTTTCTGACAGCCCACAATGATATTACTGCAACATCATATCTGGAGATTTATGTTTTTTTATGAAAACTTTCCAGTGGCAGAAATAAGTTGTTCCATCTTTATTTCCTCCATTGAGACAATTTGATCAAATACCTCTGCTACCCCAAAATGTGGAAAAGTTTTGCTCAAAAATTTACAATGCACAACCATTTGAAAATAATGGATGGACAAGATTTGCATGCACCTTTAAAAACTGTTATCTCTGAGGTTTGATATGTCTTTCAATTTAATGAAAGCAGAAGCTTATTAGAAAATATGACCATGAGATAAATATTTGTGCTGTCATCATAATTCTTAAAGTAATTTAGCTGAGCTAAGTTTGTTTTTGTTTGTTCTGCTGAATTGTCTATTTAATGCTGTTCAATGTGACAATGTTATTATGGAAGTATACAACTTCATGTATTGTGCTATGTGATATATTTAAAAAGAAATGTAACAACTTAAATTTTAACTGTGAAAGACAGTTATAATAATAATTAAAATAAATACATGAGTTAATATGACAATTGATGTACTTTTAATGCAATAATCCAAACAACCCAAATCACTTGAAAATCACAATCAGATGGTCTCAGATTTGTATGTTTATTAGTTTCATGTTTCATGTGTAGAGTAGTTACTCTGGGTTTGTTACAATATGTAAGGAAGCAGCACAGTGATGTGTAGTGGAACTGTGAATGATGCTTCTGCAGCGAATTAGCATATTTTTCTGACTATAAGTCGCACCTGAGTATAAGTCGCATCAGTCCAAAATTACGTCATGACAAGGAAAAAAAAAACATATAAATCACACTGGACTATAAGTCGCATTTATTTAGAACCAAGAACCAAGAGTTCACATTACCGTCTAGAGCCATAAGAGGGCGCTCTATGTTTTCAGTGGTAGACTATAGGAGCACTGAGCACCATAGAGCGCCCTCTCGTCGCTGTAGACGGTAATGTGAACTCTTGGTTCATTTCTCGTTCATGTCAAATTAATTTTGATAAATAAGTCGCACCTGACTATAAGTCGCAGGACCAGCCAAACTATGAAAAAAAGTTCAACTTATAGTCCGGAAAATACGGGTATCTTTTCTGAATCGTAACAGTGACAGCAGAAGAGAAAACTGAAAGCCACTACTGCTCATTAAATCACATTATTCAGTCGAAAATCAATAGAAATTTTGATTCTTTCTAAAGAAAACAAAGTAAAATGTGGATACCATTTTGTGGATTGTTACGGAAAAGTAATATAACGAGGCGTAATTAGTACCGTGATACACTAACTTCTGAAAGGAATATGGAGTACTGAGTAATACATTTACTTTTTTTTGAGTAAAGAACACAACATCAGGGATTAATAACATTATTCTGTCCCCAGTAAAATGCTTGCTTGAATCCCATAAATTTGAATCACACTGGAGTGTGACAAGAAGTATAGTTAAAGGTGTTTTTTTTTTTCACTCTGCTCAGTGAAAGTACACACATATATGTGAGTTAGCATACCTCCCATGGGTTGTTCACTTTAATTGAACTCAGAATACCCCCTCAGTGCATACATTTATCATATTGAGCTATTGTGTAAAAAGGATCTCAGTTTTCCCCAGCATTGCCAGTTCTTGATTAGTGGCTAACCTCAAGGCACGTGTCAACTCACTATCAAGCATTAGGCATTAGGCTGAGTTGTCGATCAATGCAAAGTCGGCTTAAGCCACAATGGCAATTTTGTAGTAGTTAAGCGAGTTTCAGTTATCCATCTACTGACAATGTACCAGACAAAAAAATATCACCCACAGACAGTGAACCAGACCAGATCTTCAACAGTGAACATTTTATTAAACAGAGATATGATTCAGTTTTAAAGTTATCTGGACTCAAAATAACAATCTCAAAATATTAGCACAAAAACATTATGCATCATTTATTGAACTTTTTAAAACCATTTTAGTTGTTTTATGTTTGTTTGAAAAGTTTTTTTTTATTTTTTTTTTATTATTATTTATTTATATTTACATGTAAATTTCTTGTTACAGGACTATCAGAGGTCATTTGAAAGAAACATTCCCGTAATGTTTGCAAATGGATAAAAATGAATGTTCCCTTAAAGGGGGACCTATTATGCAAAACTCACTTTTATACTCTTGTTGAACATAATTACATGTCCACAGTGTGTGTACACAACCACCCTATTGTGGCAAAAATCCATCCATCCATGCAACCTTTAACCAAAAAAAGTGCTATGGCTAATGTTAATGCTGCGGCTGTGGCGGTACACAGGGAAGGAGACAAGAGGCATTTTGTTTTTTTGCTTTTTAAATGGATGCCAAAGGAGGAGAGGCTTAACTTCACTAAATAAACAGCTTTTGTGAGGAAACAGCCTATTATTTAATGAACTGACAACCTATCGGCTAATCTTCAACATGTTTGCCATTGAACAATATTTTTTGGATTTAATTACTTTTAGCGTTTACACTGACAAAATGCTATTTCATAGTTCTTGAAACACATCTTCAGATGAACCTGAACACATCATCAGTGATGTTACCTGAGGTCCTCAGATGTTTCGGGTCTTTCAACATCAGACACCCTCGCTTTGTGAAGGGAGCACCCCACAAATCCTCTGCAGCCAACCTCGATAGGCATGCATCTCGCCTTCCAGCCCTGTGCTCGGCAGTCTGTGACCAGATGTTCATATTTGTTCATCTTTCTTTCGTGGGCTTCTTCCAAGCGGTTCTCCCATGGCACAGTCAGCTCCATGATGATTATGCTCTTGGTGCTCTCTGAGACTAGAATGATATCTGGCCTCATAGTTGTGCTAATAATGTGCTGGGGGAATTTCAGCTGCTTCTCCAAATCCACAGAGAGTTTCAGTCCTTGGCTGATGCCAGGAACCCTGCTGCTGTCTTCCTCCCTGCTTGTGGCTGTTCTCCTGCCCTAACAAATGTGATTGAGCAATTGGTATTGCTCCCTCGGCCGGCTTTGCTGGTCTCTTTGCTGATGGTGTCTGCAATAGATTTCATCACCTGGTTGTGACGCCAAGTGTACCAACCCTGGCCGAGCGCTGTTGGGCAGGAACTCAGAATGTGCTCCAGTGTTCTCTGAGCTGGGCACAATTGGCAAGTTGGTGTGTCTGCTTTTCCCCACGTACAGAGGTTTGCTGGGCTAGGCAGGACGTCGTACACTGCCCGAATCAGGAAGGTTATGCGGTGTGGCTCGCTTTGCCAGAGCTCCGTCCAGGTGACCTTACGGTCCAGGCCCCCTGTTGCCCCATTCCAGGCCAGAACGATCTATTGCTCTTAACCAGCTACCCAGCTCCTGGCAGGTTGATTGGACTGATGCGGAGTCTCTGAGGCTGCTGTCAAAAACCTTGCCCAAGCTTTACACTAGCTGTTCTGACAGTGATGGTATCTTTGCCCCTTTGATGCTGAAATGGAACTTCTCCATGACCTTGCCCTTCTTCAGCACTAGCGAACAGGACTTGGTTGGTTTGAACTCCATCCGTGCCCACCAGATGAGCTTTTCCAGTCCTTGGAGTATCCACCTTCCTCCTGGCACTGACTCTGTGGTGACTGTCAAGTCATCCATAAATGCTCTAATTGGCGGTTGGCGGACCCCTCCTCTGCTTTGGGGCCCTCGACACTCAGGCTCAGCCGATTTGAAAATCATATTCATCGCCACCGCAAATAGGATCACTGAGATGGTGCAGCCCGTGATTATTCCCACCTCCAGTTTGTGCCAATCTGATGTCACACCTCCTGCAGAGACTCACATCCTGAAATGGTTGTAATAGTCCAAGATCAGATCTGCAATGTGATGTGGCACATGGTGCTTGGTCATGGTGGTCTGGACCAGGTTGTGGGGGATAGAGCCATATGCATTGGCTAGGTCTAACCACAGTACCGTAAGGTCTCCCTTATGTTCCCGAGCTTTCAGGATGAGGTGAGTTACCACTCCAGTGTGTTCTAAGCAGCCTGGGACACCAGCACTTCCTCCCTTTTGCACAGATGTGTCTATGTAGTTGTTAGCTAAGAGGATGTTGGTCAGATGCCTTGCTACTATACTGAAGAAGATCTTTCCTTCCACGCTCAGCAATGAGATTATTCTACATTGATTGATCTTGTTTGATTCTTTTTCCTTGGGGATCCAGACTCCCTCAGCAAATCTCCACTGCTGTGCCACCCTTCCTCTTCTCCAAATTACTCAAATGATACAATAATGCTACACTGACCCAACTCTTCCTCCCGGTGAGGGTCACTATAAGTGCTGCACAGATGCTGGTCAATTTCCTCTTTTGAACACAGAACTTTCCATCACGCTTCTGTCCCGGGAGCTGTTTAGTGAAGCCAAAGGGTTGGCAATGAACGATGATGATGGTCGTCATTGCCTGCATCCTTTGATCCACATCTCCCTTCTCTGTTGCTTCAAGCACCTTGTCGATGTCTTCGTCGAACTGCCTCCAGACTGCCGTCTTACAGGCCTGTGGCCACTTGATTCACACCTTTGCCTGGGGCAGAAGATTTTGGGGGACGGTTAGTGGCACATGGAGGCTCTGAGCACTATGGGGTGCTTCCTGGCTCGGCTCCTTCTGCGTCTCATCAGACGTAGCATCTGTGCGCTGTGACACATGTTCGTTCTCCAAACACTTCATCCTGGCTTGGTGGATCTTTAGGCCATGGCTGTTTTTTCAGGTTTTCCCGCACCTGCATACTGCGGTCATTGTCGTTCCTCCATTGCCATTAGTCGATAACCTTGGGTCTGTCAGATTGGGGTTCTCATTCCCCAACCCCCCCCTCGGTTTCCCCTGGGGGTATATATTTCCATGGGTTGATCTGTAGCTTCAAAACCAACTGACAACCCTTCCCACCCCCAGTGCTGTCTTCCCAAGCAGCCAACTGTCTCTCCAATAGTCACCAGCCTCTTCCTGGTTGTCAACCAGTCTATTCCTGGGAGTCACTGGCCTTGCCAGAACAGGAAGTTCTTGAAACACATCTTCAGATGCACCTGAACACATCATCAGTGATGTTACCTGAGGTCCTCAGATGTTTCAGGTCTTTCAACATCAGACACCCTCGCCCAGGCGACCCAGCCGCGGCTGATCAGACCATGACTTGTGTTCAGGTAGCACTCACTTGCCCCATGGTGCTCCTCTGCAGATCTAGAGCCATCTTGAGGCTTTCTCGGCTGCGTCGGTGATGTTCTCATAAGATAAGTTTTGAGGTAGGATTCAGTTTATGGCACTTCTCATTGCTTCCTATGGTAATCGTAAACGCTGATTGATTGTCGCACAAGTCTGACATCAAGGCTGTAATGTGATCAGTTATCAAGGAACATATGATCCACGTTGACTGTTACACTTTTGCCTATATTAAATACCACAGACCCTCATGTCTCCCAATAATAAGACCATCTCTGACACAGTGTGCCATGTTTATCCCCTCACTAGAGCATTTAAAATCAATGTTTAAGTAACGCATTTATTCTTATAAAGCTACTAGAGTTATTCAGTGATTTCAGTGATTTTCTTTTGTTGTTTGATAAATATTAACACCACTTTAATACACAGATCAAATAGAAATATGCAATTTCTTTCCCAGCTGTTTACGTTCACAAGAAATCAGAAATCAGAATCTTTATTGTCATTATACATAAGGTACAACAAATTATGTGCAATCCTATTTCAGTGCAAAAAATAAGGTTTACAGTTAAAAATAACCGCTAAAATAAATAAATAAATATATATATCTGCGTGTGTGTGTGTGTGTGTGTGTGTGTGTGCAAGCAAACACACCCATATAAATACACAAAAATATAAATAAAATATATAAAAAAGATATATATACTTTAAGCAGCAATATTTTCATATCGAATTGCTCAGTTCAGATTGAGACAAGACGGGATATTGCACAAAAAAATACATTAACATTCAGTGTTCATTTAGTATTGCAACAGCCCTGGGATATGTGCTGTTTTCATTCTGTTTGTTTTAGCTTTTATTGTCCTGTACTTCTGACCTGAGGGTAATGGTTCAAACAGATTATGTGCTGGATGGAATGAGTCTTTTAAAATGCTGCAAGCCTTTCTAAGGCAGCGGGTCTTGTACAGCTCCTCAAGTGAGGGGAGCTCAAAGCCGATGATCTTCTGTGCTGTATTAACAATCCTCTGAAGTCTTTTCCTGGGCAGTGCAGCTAACCACTCTGAAAGGCATTACGTCAATACACTTTCAACCGGACTTCTATTGAAGGATGCCAGCAGTTCTTTATCTAGAGCATTGTTTTTCAGGATTCTTAGAAAATAAAGTTGTTGCTGTGCCTTCTTGGTCAGTTTACTGGTGTTTGTTTTCCAAGTTAGGTCATCATCCAAGTGCAGGCCCAGAAATTTGAGGTTAGAGACCCTTTCTACACAGTCCCCATTAATATATATATGGGCTGAGGATCAAATCTATTCCTCCTAAAGTCCACAATTAGATCCTTTATTTTTATGGTGTTTAAAACCAAGTTGATATAGCTGCACCATGATGTCAGTTTTTCCACCTCATCCCTGTATGCAGACTCATCTCCCACTTTAATGAGCCCGACCATGGTCATATCATTCACAAACTTTCACGATGGAGTTACTAAGGTGGGTGGGTGTGCAGTCGTATGTGTATAGAGTTATATAATAGGGGACTCAACACATATCCCAGCGCGGAGCCGGTTTTAAGGCCAAGTGCTGGAGAAAGGTGAGGCACTACTTTAACTCTCTGTGGAGGGTCACTGAGGAAATCCTTAATCCAGAGGCAAATGGAGTATGGAAGACCAAGATTTTTTAATTTAGTTACCAGTCTGTCTGGAATAATCGTGTTAAACGCCAAGCTAAAATCAATGAAAAGAAGCCTGGCATAACTGTCCATCTGTTCCAAATGGGTTAAAGTTGTATAAAGGGCACAGGCTAAAGCATCCTCAGTAGATCTATTTTCCCTGTATGCAAACTAGTGAGGGTCGAGTCTGGGTGAAAGTCCTTGAATGATGTGACTTCTGACCAGTTTCTCCAGACACTTCATGATGACTGGAGTCAAAGCCACTGGCCGGTAGTCATTTAAACTATTAATGGTAGTCTTTTTTGGGGGGACAGGGATGATGGTTGAGGATTTCAAACAGGATGGGACCGAGGCCTCTGCTAAGGACCGGTTGAATACCCTAGTAAAAACCCCTGCAAGCTGGTCAGCACAGTCTTTAAGCACCCTCCCAGTGACCCCTTCAGGTCCTGCTTCTTTTCTGGGGTTTACTGACCTCAGCACTTTCCTCACGTCATGCTTTGTCACAGAAAAGATGTAACTGGTGTTAACTGGTTGGTGTGCTGTGATTTCCTCTGGCACTTTTTGTTCAAAGTGGGCAAAGAAGCAGTTCAACTCTTCCACCAGTGCAGTGTCGCAATTCACAGTATTGGGTCTGGTTTTGTGGTTGGTGATCTTTCTGACCCCAGCCACCCTGCCACGAGTTGTTGCTATAGAAGTGGTCCTCAATTGTATTTTTATAATCCAACTTTGCCCGTCTGATGCCCCTTTTCAGGTTTGCCCTATCTGCACTGTAGAGTTCCCTGTCTCCAGATCTGAAGGAGCTGTTTTTCTAGGATACTCCAGTCTGGGTTGTCAAAACAGTCTTATAGCTGTGATGTGGAACCAGCAGGCCATATTTTAATTGTTCTAGAGGTGGGGGGTTCTCTATTCCTGAGGGGAATATAAGCTGGTATCATAAACAGGAATATATGGTCCGACTGAGCCAAATGAGGTGTTGGTATAGCTCTATAAGCCTGTTTCATGTTTACATTTACATTTACATTTAATCATTTAGCAGACGCTTTTATCCAAAGTGACTTACAAATGAGAACAATAGAAGCAGTCAGGTCAACAAGAGAACAACAACAGAATACAAGTGCCATGACAAGTCTCAGTTAGTCTAGTATAGAACGCATAGCCAGGTATATATAATTATTTATTTATTTATTTTTTTTATTAAATGAAAAAAAAAAAAGACAAGAAAAGGAAAAGTACTGGTGTTAGTAGGTTAAGTGCAGGCGAAAAAGATGAGTTTTTAGATGTTTCTTGAAAATGAGTAAAGACTCAGCTGTACGAATTGAGATTGGGAGGTCATTCCACCAGCTGGGCACAGTCCAGGAAAAGGTCCGTGAGAGTGATTTTGAATTTCTTTGGGATGGCACCACAAGGCGTTGTTCACTTGCAGAACGCAAATTTCTTGAGGGCACATAGGATTTAACCAGTGAGTTTAGGTAAGTTGGTGCCGTGCCAGTGGTCGTCTTGTAGGCAAGCATCAGTACCTTGAATTTGATGCGAGCAGCTACTGGTAGCCAGTGTAACCTGATGAGGAGAGGAGTAACATGAGCTTTTTTTGGCTCATTGAAGACAACCCTCGCTGCTGCATTCTGGATCATTTGCAGAGGCTTGACAGTACATGCAGGAAGGCCCGCCAAGAGAGCATTACAATAGTCCAGTCTGGAAAGAAAAAGAGCTTGGACAAGAAGTTGGGTTGCTTGCTCTGACAGGAAGGGTCTAATCTTCCTAATGTTGTATAAGGCAAACCTGCAGGACCGGGTTGTTGTAGCAATGTGGTCAGTGAAGCTTAATTGATGATCCATCACAACTCCTAGGTTTCTGGCTGTCCTCGACAGTATACTGTTAGAGTATACTTTTATCAAGTAGGCTTGTTCCCCGTGTAGCACAAGTTGCATGCTGTTGGAATTAAGGAAACTCTACTTTTATGTCAACATGATTAAAATCCACTGCTATTATGTGTACTGCAACTGGATATTTATTCAGTATGGTGTTGATGGCACTATATAGGAGACTGAGGGCCGAATTAGCTATGCATTTATAGCATGATATTATAAATGACCTGATCATAATTTTGAGCTGAAACTTCACAGACACATTCTAAGGACACCTGAGATTCATATTCCATTGTGTAACAAGAGGCATAATATGATCCCTGTAATGTTTTCTTTAAACTGCACATAGCCAAGAAAAAGAAAAGGAAAAAAAGGCATTAAAACAATGGATATTTTGAACATTCAGGGGATATTCAAAAATAACATTTTCATAACTAAATGGGTACATTGGCAAAGTGTTCTTAGAACATATTTTTGTTAGCTGAGTACTCAGGATATATCTGTTTTTATGTTAGCCATAAACCAAACAATGATTCACATTGTCCTTCGACAGTGGCTGGTGGTGATTATAGAAGACAGTGTTCTGCTGCTGAGAGGGGCTGTGTTTGGGAAGCAGGGATTTATGCCTTAAGGTGTGCTGCATGCGTAGAGGCCAAGAAAAAAAAAAAAAAAGGCCATAACAATGTCTTGGTTGACCTATGGCCAGTGTGGTTCCACAACCAGTCAGCACACGCAGTTCAACAAGATTTCATCCTTGAAAATGTGCCCTTTTGCCATTTCTCAAACCAGTTACTCTGAAATAGTGCTTGTACTTGTGCCAGAGCTGATGCTTGGCTGAGAGATATATGAAAATCTCTTTCTGGGAAATAGTTATTTTGATCTCATGACCAAGTTGTTCAGTGGCATCTGAACTGGAGAAAGTTTTGTGCTCTAGGCACTAAAGCTTTTGATCTTTTATATGCTGGTGGAATGTGGTGCAGCCACCACCTGCTCAAGATAATATTGGTCCCTAATGATCTCTATGATGACCTTATTATCTGTATATGGTCATTTATAAATTTTAATTTATAGTATTTATTTAAAGGGGGGGTGAAATGCTCGTTTTCACTCAATATCCTGTTAATCTTGAGTACCTATAGAGTAGTACTGCATCCTTCATAACTCCAAAAAGTATTTAGTTTTATTATATTCATAAGAGAAAGATAGTCTGTAACGATTTTTCCCGGAAAAACACGACCGGCTGGAGGCGTGACGTGTGGGCGGAGCTAAAGAATCACGAGCGCCAGTAGGCTTTTGCGTTGAGAGCATGTGGAAGCTGTGACATTACTGTGAGGAAAACACATCCAAAACAAACCATGGCTAACAGTCAGATTCAGCGTATATTTATGATCCAGAATCAGATCCAGAGGCTGAAATTTAACAAGAGCAGCATAAGCAACGACATCTCCAGTGGTATGTACTGAAACTGTTTATATTTGCTTAGCAGTTTTGGAAAATGTCTAAGTTCCACTGTCTTTTTTTTTTTTTTTTTTTTTTTTTAAGCTGTACATGTGGAAAGTGCAGTTGGATGACAAGATCGCATGTTGTTTACTTGATGTGCTTATGCGCCGATAGCTAAGTTAACAACACAGAGATATTTGAAGCAGTTTTACTCACCGCATGCGGTTCCAACACATGATCGTGACCCTTTTTCGTTGGGACTGCTTTATCCTTAAGAAATAAACGATGTGCAAATCCGGCGTCAAACTGGGCCTTGTTTGTAAAACAAGCATCTTCGAAATGCAGGGAACAAACAAAAACACTTGCACAACTCCGTTGATGCTCTGTAAAAATAAACTCCATCCACTGATCTCTTAATGCTGTTTCTCTTTTGGTAATCTGTGCAGGGTCGTCTTGCCCTGGCAACCAAAAACACACTCCTTTTGTGACATATCACGACGCTCTCGTTCTGATCAGTGAATGTCTGTGCTCTCAGTGCTCTGCTATACGGGAGCGTGCGCTCTTCCGGCAGAAGTGCCTCAGGACCCATATAAGGAAATTCCGCTCCACCTAACGTCACACATACTCGAGAAAAACTTTCTGAAACTTGTGACAAACCGGAAGGAGTATTTTTGGAACAAAAATACTCCTTCAAATGTACAACTTAATTTTTTGAACTTTGTCCATGTTTAGCATGGGAATCCAACTCTTTAACAGTGTAAAAAACTCTGTATGCATGAAATAGCATTTCACCTCCCCTTTAATGAGGGACAACACACATTAATAATACATAACAACATGTAAAACATTTTAGTCCCTTGGCTGGCTGATGTAAAAAAAAAAAAAAAAAAACAATAAACAGTACTTTTCTTTTAACAAGCAAACACACACACACACACACACACACAAAAGAAACCCCAAAAATCTCTAACCACATTTTCAGCTTTCTAATGAAACCCAAATGTTTTAATTCCTTAAGGTCTGATGGAAGTCTATTCCAGTAATGTGTTCCTCTAATAGTAAATGATAACTGGCCAAAGGTACTTCTTTTCAATGGTATATTACAATCACCAGCTCTTGTATACCGTCCTGTTATTTGATGTATAAAGGTGCATGTCAATAAATTAGAATGTCGTGGAAAATTCATTTATTTCAGTAATTCAACTCAAATTGTGAAACTCATGTATTAAATTCAGTGCACACAGACTGAAGTAGCTTAAGTATTATTATTATTATTATTATTATTATTATTATTATTTTATTATTATTGTGATTTGGCTCACATTCAACAAAAAAACACCAATTTACACTCTCAACAAATTAAAACCTGGTGACATTCCAATCAGCTAATCATCTCAAAACATCTGCAAAGGTTTCCTGAGTCTTCAAGATTTCCTGAGTCTCTCAGTTTGGTTCACAATCATGGCTACACAATCATGGGGAAGACTGCTGATCTGATCTTCACAAGGAGGGTGAGCCACAAACATTTAGTGCCAAAGAAGCTCGCTGTCCACAGAGTGCTGTATCCAAGCATGTTAACAGAAAGTTGAGTGGAAGGAAAACGTGTGGAAGAAAAAGATGCACAACCAACCGAGAGAACCACAGCCTTATGAGGATTGTCAAGCAAAATCGATTCAAGAATTTGAGTGAACTTCACAAGGAATGGGTTGAGGCTGGGGTCAAGGCATTGAGAGCCACCACACGCGTTTCAAGGAATTTTCTAAACCACAGACAACGTCAGAGGCGTCTTACCTGGGCTAAGAAGAAGAACTGGACTGTTGTCAAGTGGTCCAAAGTCCTCTTTTCAGATGAAGGCAAGTTTCATATTTCATTTGTAAAATCAAGGTACTAGAGTCTGGAGGAAGGGTGGAGAAGCACATAGCCCAAGTTTATTTTCCAGTGTTAAGTTTCCACAGTCTGTGATGATTTGGGGTGCAATGTCATCTGCTGGTGTTGGTCCATTGTGTTTTTTTTAAAAAACAAAGGTACAGTATCCATTTACCTAGATATTTTGGAGCACTTCATGCTTCCTTCTGCTGACCAGCCTTTTGAAGATGCTCATTTATTTTTCCAGCAAGATTTGGCACTTGCCCACACTTGTCATGACTTAGGTCTGAGTTGCTGTATTTTTGTCTTGTTGTCTGTGTGCCTAGTCTCAGAACACATGGGTTTGTTTTGGCAGCTCATGTGTTCTGCTGTCAGTGTTGTTTCTTCCCCCTCCCACTCGTTACCCTTAATTCTCTATGTTCTGTCACACCTGTAGCCACTCTTTCCTCATGAACTCCCCTATATTTTTGTTCCTCTCATGCTCAGTCTTTTTTAGACCGTGGTAATTGTTTAATGCTTCGCTGGTGACCGTCTTGTCCTGTTTGCCTAGTCCTGCCTTATGTTGTTTTAGGCTCCAAGTGTTTTTTGATTTTTGTTTTTTTTTTGTCTGGAACTGTTCCCTCTCTTCCTGTCAGACTAGACTGGTTCTGCCTCCGGTCCTTGCATCACTTTTCTGTTGGGATCCTCCAAGACATGACACCAGCTCCTCTCTGCACTCTATCCTCTCATTTAGGGATTTTGCTGGGCCTTCGATGTTGTGTCCCAAGGACTCTCAGTTCAGTGCGACTTTGACGTTGCGCCCCATTGACGCTCTGTTTGATGTGACTTGACGTTGCGTCACAGAAGACGCTTGGACTGGTCCCAGCTGAGAGGTTTCTTTTGCCCTGTGGAGTGATCATTCTTTTGTTTTTCCTGTTTGCCCAGTGAGGGCTAAATAAACTTTTTGTTACCTGCAACTGAATCCTGCGTATCCCTGACAACACTTCCAAAAGCACCAAAGGTTGGTTAAATGACCATGGTGTTGGTGTGATTGACTGGCCAGCAAACTCACCAGACCTGAACCCCATAGAGAATCTATGGGTTATTGTCAAGAGGAAGATGAGAAACAAGAGACCAAAAAATTTGGATGAGCAAAAGGCCACTGCCAAAGATACCTGGGCTTCCATACCACCTTAGCAGTGTCACCAACTAATCACCTCCATATTGAGACTGTAATTAAAGCAAAAGGAACCCCTAACAAGTACGGTGTACATCTACAGTAAATTATCATACTTTCCAGAATGCCAACAATTCACAAAAATAAATAAATAAATAAATGTCTTATAAATTAATTGTATTGGTCTTATGAAGTATTTTAATTTGCTGAGATAGTGAATTGGTGAGTTGTTGTTAAATGTGAGCCAAAATCATCACAATTAAAAAAAAAACAAAGACTTAAACTACTTCATCAGTTTATTCCATACACAAGTTTTACAATTTGAGTTGAATTACTGAAATAAATGAACTTTTACACAACATTATAATTTATTAAGATGCACCTGTATAATGTTTGAAAAACTGATGGAGCAAAACCATTTAAAATCTTAAATGGACACTACAATGATGAAAGCTATTTAGCTTTTTATCTAAAATCTTACGAACTTGTTAATAAACAATTTTTACCCGGTTAAGAATAAACTTTCATGTTTGAGTCAAGGTAGTCAGACAGTATGTGTGTGATATGTGTGGAAGAATCATGGAATTCATAAACAAAAACTGCTGCTTGCTCAGTTAAGCTATTTCTAATAAATCAAAAATTAGCTCAATTACATTTTACTGTATTAACAACTTCCATCACATGTCTTTGAAATTCCTAAGTATTTAAATTAATGTATACGTCAAGTTTCTGTCCCTGGACAAAAACATCTGCTTCTACATCCTGATATACTTTTTTGGTAACAAAAAAAGAAAAAAAGAAAAAACATACAAAGAGTTTTGTTAACATTAAACATGATTGTGAACATGATTTAGAACATGATTTAGAAAGTCATTTGTGAAACCTGTTTCATAGTTGAAATCACGTGCCCAGATAAAGCTCAACCTGTGAAAATCCTGTGAAAGGTTTTTTTTTTTTTTTTTTTTTTCAGGTTCCCTTACGAAAATGACCCATGGTTTTAACAATAACACGACAAATTGTTCTTGTAGCCATGGTAACTGCAAATTAACCATGGTTTTGTTACTTCAAATAATAATTTACAAAAAGTATTATTATACTGTTTTTTTTGTTGTTGTTGCTATAAAAACAGACCTAAGCCATCAATAGCATTTAAAATGACTTAAAATGCATTATATAAAAAACAATGAGGCAATAATGATTGATTAATAATAACACTGTTAAAATACATAATGTAGGCAAATACAAAATAAACAATTTATATACATGCTATTACAAATGCAAAGGGAGCCAAATGCCATTTGATTGCTGCTGTTACACTTACAGGACGATCACATCCATGTTTAGGCTACTGTCCAAACATTTAATTCAAATATTCAACTCATCTTTCATTTTTGGCCACCTTTTTGCTATAGATGACACAGCCTTTATTATTTCTTCAACAGAAAACGTTCATATCATAACCCTTACAAAAATAAACCATGGTTTTATCATAGTAATTTGCTTTTGCATGATTTCTGAATGCTTGAGACTATAAAATAAATTAAAGAGCCACACAGATGGGAAATCAAAAATTACCTGTATTACAGTGTATGATGTAGCTGTCCATCTGTGTAAACAATGTGCAAATAATTAAACCAAAAAGTACACGATTTATAAAGTTATTGGCTTCTAAAGTAAGGAGTAGACTCTGAATCGCTGAAACGCGTCGTTATAGATTTCAAATTTTTTGCCCATCTCTATGTACGTCACTAGAACACTTTGCATAATAATCTCCGCCTACCGTCTTGGGAGAAACGGAACTCTGACCTGCCCCACCCCCCCACACAGACGTGATAGCATCATGTCGAGGAGACAGTGTGTTTTTAATTGTAAAGGCAAGTTTGTTTTATTTTCACTGCCAAAGAATGAAAATCTGAAGAACCAATGGCTAAAATTCATTTTCACCACAATACCAGAGCAGTACAACAAATCCCTTTTGTTGTGTTCACAACATTTCACTGATGACTGCTTTTCTAATCTCGGTGAGTACAGCGGGATTTTCAAAGCATTTGGCCATAAAAGAGGGTTCATTACTAAACTTAATTTAGAACAACAAGCATCTCCGAATCACAACGCGAAGTATGATTTATGAAGTTATGTGTTTGTTTTCTCCCGAGCGTCTTATCAGAATTTAAAATGATTTTTTGACAAAATGACAATGTTTTTTAACCTTGGATGGATTTAAGCCTAATGTACAGGACTTATAAACAGTGATAGGAAGCTTAGAATTGTCATCTTACTGGCTTTTTAAGTCCTAATAAAGTTATAGCCATAGATAAATGTCGACAGCTACAATTGTAATTTGTAAATAATAAAAATTATTAATACATTTTTTTTTATTTAATTAAAGTTCTATTTTCACCACTAGTAGGTGTTCTTTTCCCAATCATCATATTTGAGGAAGGGGGCACAACAATACAATCCTGCTGAGGGCACCCATTTGGCCACAAGCGGCCCAGTGCTAATATGCATGTATTCAAGCTAGCAAATTTTAATAATATTAAATTTAATACATTTTAATAATTAGTATTCTATACTCTCTGCTCATCTTGACATGTATAAATGTAGTAAATGGTCTTACTACAGTAATGTTGTAGTAACTAACAACAAAAAAACCTTACAGAATCAAATAACTGTTAAAGCTTTTTTATTTTATTTTTTCACGCAGAATGTAATACATCATAAACATTACATAGTTTAATTTTTATGAAACTTTGTGCAAAGCACAGAAATAATTAACTGCATATATGTGTGTGTGTGTGTGTGTGTGTGTGTGTTTTAAGTCATTTATTTCTATGTTTTGCTGTAGTGTGAAGAGGGAGAAGTCAGTTTAGTTTATCTCTCTCTCTCTCTCTCTCACGCTCTCTCTCTCTCTCTCTCTATCTCTCTCTCTGGTGTGTTGCATGCTGGGTAGCGAGAGGGTGCGCATGTGCGAGTGTGGTGGAAGAGTGGAGTGTGTTGGTTTGAGCGAGCGAAAAAACTGTTCTTCTTATCTAATTTTTTCTTTTTTCCCCTCTTTGGTGTTAAATTTAATTATTATTTAGTAAAAGTACTTTTGTATTTTTAGCCGCTCGCGGCTTTTGTCGCGTGACGGTATGGCATCTGACACTGCACAGGTAAACCCACACGTGTCCATGCGAAATGGGTGCAGGTGTGTGGTCGAGCCCGGTGTTAGCGTGGAGGATGTTCTCGTGGTGGTGGGAGAATTGATTGGTTTTGAGAATATTCTCTCAGCATCACGAATGAACAAGGCGATTGTAGTGTTTCTAAAAACGGAACAGTTAGTGAATCAGCTGACAGAGAGCGGGATTTGGATCAATGAAACTTTTGTGCCTGTGACTCCCTTGGCGGCTCCGGCCACGAAAGTAACAATTTCAAACGTGCCACCTTTCATCTCAAATGAAGCCATCATTAAAGAGTTGATTCGTTATGGAAAAATTGCTAGTCCAGTTAGAATGATCCCGCTGGGATGTAAAAACACGGCATTGAAACACGTCCTTTCGTTCAGGCGGCAGGTTTTGATGTTTCTCACTTCTCCCGAGCGCACTTTAGAGATTTCGTTCCGCGTGAGTCATGGAGAAAGTTCATATATGCTGTATGCGAGTACTGATAATCTTAAGTGTTTCGAATGTGGAAATTTGGGCCACAAACGTTTCTATTGCCCGCACAAAAAAGTGGACAATGAACAGCCTTTGCCTGTCGTTTCAACCGAGAGCGGATCGTCAAAAGATAACAACAGTTCGGATATCGTGGAAATTACAACGGCAGGAAAAAAAGTGACAGAGAAAAGGCCTGCTGAACGAATCATCGGGGATAATGAGGTGAGTGAAAGCGATGGTGAGAAAGCTGGATGTAGTTATGCTGTTGTCAGGCATTCAAATCATGAAGTTGAAGATGTGGTTGAGAATGTGACACAGACAGGTGTACAAACAGTGGAGGAAGGCTCAGTAGATGAGTTGGATGGAATGTCTCAATGTACAGATGATAGCATGAAAGATGATGATCAATGGGTGGAAGGTGTAGATATGCCAACAGTGGCGAAGGAAGATTTGTATACTGTGGCTGAAATCAGTGAATTTCTTGATGAAACGAAGGGTAGAAAAGTTGAAGTTAGTGATTTTTTTCCAGACTTGGAGAAGTTTATAACATCTGTTATGTGGGCAAGGAGACATAGCAATCATGAAGAGCTTTCACAGCAGAAGCGTTTTAGACTAAGAAAACACATCACTGCAATTCGACATAAAGGTAAAACTGAAAAATTTGGACCAAAGAGGGGTAAAAAATCTAACTAATAATCACTATGGGTAATACGCTTTTCTTATTGTCTGTCTTTTTTCTCTCTCTTCTTCTGATGGACACTTTACGGGTGGGATCCTTAAATGTTAATGGGATGAGGGATAGGAAGAAGGCAGGAAATATAATAGAATTTATCAGGTTGAAAAATTTAGATGTGATTTTCCTGCAAGAAACTCATAGTGATATGAATAATGAGGTTGACTGGCGACTGTGGTGGGGTAATGAGTGTGTTCTTACTCATGGGACTAACCTGAGTGCAGGAGCTGCAATTCTTTTTTCTCCTACCACTAAAGTTAGAATTCTGTCAAAAAAAGAAATTGAACCAGGACGGTTATTGGCAGTTAGAGCTGATATTAATGGTCTGTTTTTTGTTTTTGTTAATATATATGCACCTAATATTGGATCTGATAGGATAAATATTTTTAATAAATTGAAGATCTTCTTAAAACAACAGCAGGTTAATGATTTGATCATTTTAGGAGGGGATTGGAACTGTACACTTGATCCATCTCTTGATAGAAATGGAGAAGAACCTAATTTTCAGTCACCTACGGTTTTAGCTAACATTGTAAAAATTTCTAACTTCACGGATAGTTGGAGAGAAAACAATCCTATGGTAAAACAATATACTTGGGTAAAGGTGAATGAGGGGAGAATTTCAGCTGCACGTTTAGATAGATTGTATTTATCAAATAATATGAAAAATAGAGTTGTACATACAGCTATTATCCCCACATATTTTACTGATCACAAGCTTATTACTGTTGACTGTACTTTGATATCGAGAAGAAATAACAGGTCATATTGGCATTTTAATGTAAAGTTACTTCAAGATAAGTTTTTTTGTGAATCCTTTAAGCATTTTTGGGAAACTTGGAAAAGCGAAAAATGCAGATATGAAAACATAATTCTCTGGTGGGAAATTGGTAAAACACATATAAGAGAATATTGTCAACAATATACATCTTACTCAACTTTGTGTTTGAAACGAACTTTGGAAGGGATTGAGAAAGAAATTCTAGTCATTGAAGAGAACATGATGAGAGATCTTGATGCGTATGTACAAGAGTGGAGTGATAAGAAATTAAAGTTGAGTTCTGTTCTAAATGAGAAAGTTAAGGGTGCTCTTGTGAGGAGCAGGTTTATGTTATTGAAAGATATGGATGGGCCTACTTCTTTTTTTTTTAACTTGGAACATAAAAGTGTACAAGAAAATAAAATGCTTAGTTTGAAAAACAGTAATGGTCATGATACAAGCGATCCCGTAGAAATGCGAAGATTGGCAGTGGACTTTTATTCTAAGTTATATTCTGCTGAAAACACAGATGAGAAGAGCCAGAATGAACTTTTACAGAACCTTCCCTGTTTAAACGCTGAAGATAAAAAAACTTTGGAATCAGAACTTACCTTTGGTGAATTAAGTGCTGCGGTATCAGGACTTGCCTCAGGTCGTACCCCAGGTATAGATGGTCTACCTGGCGAGTTTTATAAGCACTTCTGGACCTTAATTGGAACTGATTTCCACGAAGTACTAAAAGAAGTTTTTCGAATAGGTTTGATGCCTAAAAGCTGTCAACGAGCAGTTTTAACCCTACTTCCCAAGAAAGGTGATCTTACCTTAATAAAGAACTGGAGACCGGTTGCACTTTTATGTTCCGAATATAAACTAATATCAAAGTGTTTGGCTAACAGGTTAAACAAGATAATGCACAGAATTATACACAAAGATCAATCCTATTGTATAAAAGATAGATGTATCACTGATAATTTGCATTTAGTGCGTGATGTTATTGATTATGCCTTGGAAAATAATGTTGATATAGGAATTTTATCATTAGATCAGGAAAAGGCTTTTGATCGAGTTGATCACCAGTTTCTTTTCAAGGTTTTAAAGGCTTTTGGTTTTGGAGACAAGTTTGTTTCATTGATAAAATTGTTGTATAATAATGCCACATGTATGATAAAAATGGCGGGTGGACTAAGTGTTCCTGTTAAGGTACAAAGAGGCATAAGACAGGGATGCCCACTCGCAGGGCAACTATATAGTTTGGTCATTGAACCTCTCCTCTGTAAATTGAGAGAAAAGCTAACGGGGTTACAGACAAATGTTCTAAATTGTAATGATTGTGTGAAAATCTCAGCATATGCTGATGATATCACTGTGGTTTTAAGAAATGGATATGATGTTCAGGTTTTAAAAGATATTTTGCTGAGTTATGGGAAAGCTTCATCTGCCAAAGTAAATTGGGATAAAAGTGATGCACTATGGTGTGGTGTGGATTATAATGGACCGCAGCTTCCAGCTAGATTACAGTGGGGAAGGGCTGGGTTAAAGTACTTAGGGGTATTTTTAGGTAGAGAGGAATATAAGAAACAGAATTGGGAGGGCCTGATGGAAAAGGTGAGTGCAAGGTTGTCTCACTGGCATTGGCTGCTCCCCCAGCTATCGTACAGGGGAAGAGTTTTGGTCTGCAACAACCTTGTTGCCTCATCCTTATGGCATAAAATGACTGTCTTAGAACCCCCTGAGGAATTGGTGGAAAGTGTTCAAAAACGTCTGGTGAATTTCTTCTGGTCTGGTCAACATTGGCTGAGAGCATCTGCGTTATATCTACCTAGACAAGAAGGAGGCCAAGGATTGGTGGACATTAGAAGCAGAATAAAGACTTTCAGGCTTCAGACGGCAAAAAGGCTACTTTATGGAAAAGATGTAAGCTGGACTGGAGTAGCTTGTGCCCTCTTAAGAAAAGCAGGCAATATGGGGCTAGACCGACATTTCTTTCTAATGGACACTCAAGGAATGGATTTGTCTGGACTGACACCTTTTTATCAGTCTATGTTGAAAGCCTGGAAAATATTAAATGTATCAAGGAATCTCCAGGATGTGAGAGGCCTTTGGATGAGAGAGGAACCCCTGCTGTACAATCCTGTTGTGGACTTGGACAATTTGAAGTCATCAACAATGAGGACTGTTTTAAGGAATGTTGGAATAACAAAGATTGGACATTTAATAACAACGAATGAATGGATGTCTGCTGAGATGCTGGCCGCTAAGCTGGGGGTGAGGTCAATTCGCTTGACACAGAGACTGTTGAATGAGCTCTTTGAACGTTTGCCAACGGATTTTAAACGTGGTTTGGAGACATCAAATGAAGATATAGATGTTCCTTTCCCAGAGTTAAAAATTGCACCTGCTTTTAATGCTTTTCAAGAAAGGGAAGGGATTTTGCTTACCTTCAAGACTCCTGAAATGGAACTTTTCAGTGAAACTGGGAAAAAAGCACTGTATGTCACATGTGTCAAAGTCTCACATATGAACTCTTTAGAAGGACTAAAAGAATCTAAATGGCAGGAGGATTTTGGACCAGGCACTTCCCCTAAAAGAAGCTGGGGGACCTTGTACAAACCTCCCATTGAAAAAAGGTGCGGGGACCTTCAGTGGAGAATTGTGCATGGTTTAATAGCCACAAACAGATACAGAGCACACATTGATCCACAGGTAGGGGAGGAATGTCTATTTTGTGGGCAAACAGAAACTGTGTTGCATTTGTTTTTTTACTGTGGTAGACTTGAAGCTTTGCTATCTCAAATAGAAGAATGGTGTAGAAATTTAGGAGAAGTGTTCTCACCTGTACTTTTTATTTATGGACCAATGTATAAAAAAAATAGAAAGCAGATCCACGTGATGCTAAACTTTTTGTTTGGGTAGGCCAAAATGGCAATATGGCTGTCACGTAAAGGTAAACTAAATGGTGTGGGGTCAACCGATGCAGTGGCTATCTTAAAGGGTTTAGTCAAATCAAGGCTAACGGTGGAACATGCGTACTATCAACTGATTAAAGACATAGAAACATTTAAATATACTTGGGGAGTGGAAAAGTGTTTATGTGAAATTGATATTGATGGTTCTCTGCAAATTAATTTCTAATTGTTTTTATTTCTCTTAAACAACGAATGGTTTGTTTTTCTGATCTGTTTTTAAACTGTGAGGTGTTTAGAAATTTTTTAAATTGTAATATTTATTACGTATGGTGTGGTGGAATTTGTGTGTAGTTATATTATGTGTAGTAATGTAATTATGTAATTTGTCCGAAAAATGGTAAATTAAAGGATTGTCAAAGTCAAGTCTCTCTCTCTCTCTCTCTCTCTCTCTCTCTCTCTCTCATATATATATATATATATATATATATATATATATATATATATATATATATATATGTATGTATATATACTGTGGGGGCCATTTAATACAGTGAACTCATTGTCATTTTCAAGAAACCAATTTGAAATGATTAGAGTTTTGTGACATGGTGCATTATCCTGCTGGAAGTAGACATCAGAGGATGGGAACATGGTGGTCATAAAGGGATGGACATGGTCAGAAACAAACCTCAGGTAGGCTATGGTATTTAAACGATGCCCAATTGTTACTAAGGGGCCTAAAGTTTGCCAAGAAAATATCCCCACACCATTATACCACCAGCAGCAGTTTGCACAGTGGTAACAAGGCATGATGGAACCATGTTCTCACTCTGTTTACACCAAATTCTGACTTTTCCATCTGAATGTCGCAACAGAAATCAAGTCTCATCAGACCAGGCAACATTTTTCCAGCCTTCAACTGTTCAATTTTGGTGAGTTCTTGCAAATTGTAGCCTCTTTTTCCTATTTGTATCGGAGATGAGTGGTACCCGGTGGGGTCTTCTGCTGTTGTAGCCCATCAACCACAAGGTTGTGCGTGTTGTGGCTTCACAGCTTCGTGCTGTTTTTCCCTTTTCACACCTTTCTTTGTAAACCCTAGAAATGGTTGTGCATGAAAATCCCAGTAACTTAGCAGATTGTGAAATACTCAGACCGGCCCGTCTGAGTATTTCACAATCTGTGAGTATTTCAAAAAGTGTGTGTGTGTATATATATATATATATATATATATATACTTTTCCTTCTTTTCCTTTTCCTTCTTTTACCTTCATAACGTTCCCTGCACATTATATTCACATTATAAGCATACATTTGGGAAATAACATTAGGAACAAGGAACGAGGAGACCAGGAGTTCAGATCCAAGGAGTTTAATCAACATAGTAGGGAGGCACATGGGGATGACATAAACAATACTAGACAAAGAACGAGAAACAGTGAACACTATTTAAAGGCATGACTAGATAAAGGAAGGAAGAGGGGACTAATAAACACCTGGGACTAATAAACACAAACGGGGAACACCTGGAAGCAAATCAAGGAACAACCTAACTAAGGATCAGGAAGGACCAAATAAGGACATATAGTACAGCAACTCAAAACCTGGAAAGTACACATGACAGTATTTATAACTTGTACACATTGTTTCCTATTTTCTAAATAAGACTTAAACCACATAATGGCCTGAACTGAGAAATTTAAATTTGATAATAAGAAAAGCATAATTATTTACAGTTTCAAAAGCGTAATTTGGTACTATCCAACCAACTACACCTCCTTAATTTTATATTTGATTGTATATTTTCTAACTTAAAATAATTTGCAGTTAAAGTAGATTTTTGTCTTTTCTTTTTCTAAACCCAAATTGCATAGGATTTTTTTTTTCTTTTTTTTTTCTGAGCTGCATAAAGTTCACCCAGGGAGACATCTGCTTCCAGTACTGCAGCTCTAAGCTAGCCGCTCTTCGCAATGTTCATATTTATATAAGCTGAAAGTATGCTTATAAATAGTAGTATGAGAGAATCATACTTCAATTTGTGAATAAAGCTGTTGCTAGTCTGTCTTCACTATCCCAATCTTTCTTCCAGCCAACTTTATCAGCAGTACTATGAGTAAGGACACACAGTCTGAAAAAATGAATTCCTTTGTGTCCAAATCCATTTACAGTCAGGTTTCCTCACACAAAAAAAAAAAAAAAAAATTGGCAAAAAGTACTAAACATATTTACTATCTATTACATACTATTAAATGTCTTTTATAGCTTTAACAGCAAATTTCTTTAAATTATAATTTTCCCTATCACTGAAAACTTTCTCCTCTGCACTTTCAGAACTTTTTCTGAAAATTATTGACTGAATCAGTATATAAGTAAACACACCCTCAAATTAAACATTCCTGACTTTTCTTCATTCATTAGGAAAACAGTGTGTCAATGATGCAAATAATCTGTCTCATGGAAGAGTGTGACATCACGGGCGGGGTGACCTAAGCTACATAAGCTATAAAAGCACATGCCGTGCAGCTGGCATCAGCTTCGAGTACCAGCAAGCACTGGCAGGGATGCTGGGGGTATGGCATCGAGATGCAGCGCCTCGTTCCCTCGAGGAACCATGGTTACATGCGTAACCTAGAGACGTTCCTCTTCAGGAACTCGAGCTGAGTCGAAAACACTATAGGGAACGAGGTTCCCATTCTGTCAGACTACCAAATGCCTGCCTAGTATGTATCAGAAGAGCACAGCTTAAGACGAGAGAACAGAAGCATCTGGAGTAACTGGCATATCTAGGCCATAAAACCTTGCAAATGTCGAGAGCATGGACCACCCTGCAGCGTTGCAGCTGTCCAGCATTGACACACCTGCTAAGGAGGCCTTGGAGGCTGCCATACCCCGTGTGGTGTGAGCCTTGGCTCCCAACAGCGGTGGAAGACCAGAGGACTCATAGGTGGCGTTGATAGCCTTGAGCACTTGAGCTGGATACAAACAATTAGCTTCTTCTGGTCGCACTCCCTGAAGGGAGGAGGGCAAACGGCCTGCAGTACTATCGGTTGTGGTGTGACAGATGGAACTTTAGGAACATAACCCGCTCTAGGGTATAGAAGCCATACCGTGCGCAAAGTGAAATGAGTAGGGGCCACTGAGAGTGTCTAAATATCTCAAACTCTCCTCAGACAGGTAATAGCCAACAGACCAGATGTCTCTCTGGTATATCTTGGATCAGCTTGAATGGAGCTTTACGGAGCCTCTAACACCACAACCAAGTCCTGGGGGAGGCATGGGACCATACTGGAGGCCTCCGCCTCAGTGCACCAGAGGAAACATATCAGTAGGGGGTGTTTCCCACTGATTGTCCACCAAGAAGGACATGGTAGGCTGCAATGGCCACCACGTAAACCTTTAAGGTGGAGTGGGTCAACCCTGCAGAGAATCTGGCTTGTAGAAACTCCAGAACTGTACCGACTGGGCAGTTAGCTGGGTCAAGCTGGTGGTCTCTGCACCATGAGGTGAAGAGTTTCCACCTCAGGCGTACCGTTTCCTCATTGAGGGAGCTCTGGACTGGATGATGGTCTCAACAACTTCGGTTAAGGCCAGATGATATGAGCTGTGCCCCCTCCATAACTCTGGGCGAGGGTGAAGTATTGTGCCCTGTGCCTGAGAGAGTAAATCTGTCCAGATCGGAATCTCCCATTGAGAGCCGTCGAGGAGATTAGATCTGAGAGCCATACTTGGCCAAGCCAAATTGGGGCTACTAACAGAAGACGGAACTCCTGAGGGCAGAGTAATTTGGAAAAAACATACAGATAAAGCCTCGGCCAAGTCTGTACCATAGCGTCCAGTCCTGTTAGACAGTGAGTAACTGGCCTTCTATGACTCTCGTGAGGATCGACTCAATACAAGCAGGAGACAGACTTGCCTCCATTGTGGTCGAAACCCACACTACGCCTAAATGGGTGGTTCTCTGAACTGGAGAAAGGTTTACCTCAATGGCCTCCTCCCCAATAGGGTATTCACTTCTTGTTCCGTAACCAGAGCCTGCTCGGGTCCGACAAACGATGGATTAACCCCGTTGATTTTCGGTGGTAAGAGCAGAACTGAATGCAATAGCTTTATTGCCATATGCAGGACCCATTGAGGTACATTTGGCAGTCTTTCAAATGCTGTTAACTAATCTACTAAGGGAATCATTCTTTCGAGACTGACCTCTGGTGTAACTGAGGCAGCTAAATAAGTGCCTGAAATAGGACACCAGTTCTAGGACAGATCTAACTGTTTTAGAAACCCCCGAAGGGGTAGTGAGCCTCTCATCACCACTACGCTCACTGGTAGAAGAGACTGAGAGCAGCGCTCGCTGGAAACCACTGCCCCCTGGAGCTCTGGCAGGATTGGCAGATCGATTTCCCGAGGGCACTGAGGGGAGATGGGCACCCTGTAATGCGTGTAAACACCACTCTACCCCAGTAGGGGCCGCCCTCTGCTGTCGTGACCAAAACATGTCAGGACTTCTTAGCTAAGAACCTACCAACCCGAAGTACGGCCCCTCAGATCCGAAACAGTGTGCTTCGATCCCAGGCAGACCACGCACAGACTGTGTGTATCCCCACTCGTGGTGTAGTGAGGGCAGGGAGGAGCACAAAATCTGAAATGCAATCTGGACTCCACGCTCTTCCATTAGACAGATTACACATGATATTCAGAGTGCTCACGCTAAATGCATTCCCCATAGCGTTTTCAATGCAGCTCGAGTTCCTGAAGAGGAACTTGCAATTGTTAGTTAAAAAGTCAGAATTGTGGAATATAAACTTGTAGCTTTTTTTATTTTTCTTTTTGCTTTCACAATTCTGAATTCTTTTCTCAGAATAGTGAGATATAAATTCATAATTGTGAGATATAGTCTGATTCTGAGGTATTTATATATTTTTTTCACAATTGCGAGTTTATATATATATATATATATATAATTGCGAGCTTTTATCTCACAATTTTGACTTAGAAACGTTTAAATGAGCATTATAAATTCAGAACAGCGAAATATAAAAAAAGATAATTAAATATTTATTTATTTATTTATTTATTTATTTCAGTAGCAGAAACAGGCTTCCATAGTGAACACTTACTTTGAAGAGCAATCTTTTTCAATTTACCAGGGAACTAAGAACCATCTCTAATTTTCCCTTTTCTTGAATCATTATCTTTGAAAGAATTGTCATAGTCCATCTAGGTGCTAGTACCTTTTTTCTCCACTGATTAGCTGTTGACTGTTCTCAACAGAGTCCTCTCTAACAACTGAAAAAAAAAGAGTCTGTGAAACCTCTTTATTCTACTGTTTTGACCTTTTACTTTGTTCAAATGTCTCTTTCTGTTTTGTTCCTTGAAAATCATCTGATTCATTGTTTTTGACCCCGAGATTTAATTGAGCTATTGTGTTATTTTATTCTTTCAGATTCTTTTGAGTCATTCTTTGTATGAACCTGAGATTAATTTTGTTCATTCAATTTTTGTCCCTGAGAATTGCTTGGTTCGTTCTTTTATTTATTCATTTATAAAAAATTTTATCCTAGCAATTTGTTCTATTCATTCTGTTTAGTCCCTGAGGATCAGTTGATTCATTTTTTATTTTTATTTTTCACTACATTTTACAGGGGAGGAACATATGATTTATGAATATGACATATTTTCTGTCAATCATCCTTTCTGAGATTAAAGTTAAATAAAAATAAAATATAATATTGAGTCATAACCAGTGAAATCTCAACCGCCTCATAAAAATCACAAGAGTCTCATAAATTGCATCTATTATGCTTAGCATTAAAAAAAAAAAAAAAATTATTTAATTTTTCCGGACTAGACCAGTCAATGTTCATGTGCAGTACTCAGCATGTGTCTCAGGACACGAACTGTTTCTATAGCAACTTGAGCTTATGTTGTCAGCTGCAGTGATGCAAATACTTTAACAATCAGTGCCTGGCTCTTTTATATACATGACAGGACTATTTTGCCATATATCTCATTGGAGCACCCACAGGAATTGACAAGCATGCATGGAAAAACAAAAGATATTCTCCATTAACTTGAACCAATCAAAAACCTCTCTGAGGTCTCACATTCTGTCCCTGTGTGTTGAAATGGTATTGCCTCATTCTGTGTAGTTCTGTCTTAAATTGTATCAAACTCGATATACCGCCCAGCCTTATCAATCGCATGTACAAAGACTCCACTCTTGACAAACAAACACCAAGTATAATTAAATATTGAGTAATGAGACCAGTTTGCATTTGCTCAAACAATTATATTTGGTTGATAATGTTTTTGCACTTGTCAGTTTCAATCAATTAATGAATAAATCAATAAAACTGTACATATATTTCTGGGAGACAGTGTTATGGAGGGCGGGCACCTAAACATAACTCTGTGCCCTCTGCTTTCTCCCATTCAGGAGTAACATGAGTATATATCCATATTTGTATATCTTAAGTCTTTGCAGAAAGACAGAGAGAGATAGATTCAACAATGTGCAAGTTTAACTGCTTCAAAAACAGTGACTTGCACCTTGATTCTGAAAAATGTCATGTAGCTTTTTAGCTGTGAGACTATTTTACTGATACATGTAGTATAATACATTTGCATATTGTATATTATATGTCATGTCTGTTATAACTGTAGAGAAAAATCACTATTATGTTTTAAACATCATAGATTAATTAAAATTTACTACAAACTTTGTTAGCTGATCACGTTCTTTCTGTCATTGACTTTACAAGACAATAGGATATGAGCTCTTGAAGCAATGGAAGCAATAATTATTTCCTTATGGTTCCTTATGCATCCTTCCTTATCAGCTGTTGTGCCTTAGCAGTGTGCATGCAAGGTGTATGATTAGTTACCTCATTCACAATGTGGACTGCAAATCTAATTATATTGGTGATTTGGGGAGAGTTGAAGTCTGTGGAAATAGTGCTAATTCTGCTCTTCTGAATAAGCTCACTAACAGTAGTCAAGGACACAAGTTTTCAGCCTAAAATGAAAGTATTTTGATATATTTGGGGCTATTTAGTCTTCAGCAGCAAACGCTGAAAGCCACTTTAGAAATACATGACTGGACCAAGGGCACCTTGTGGGAATGTGTGCCAAAGCAGACATTCCTTCTCTTCAGGAACATTTGAGCACAGTATTTAAATGCAGTATCCCTGTGAGCCAACATGCAGGAAATGGGCAGATTCTAAATGTCATTTTTATGCCACTGTCTGAAAGGGAATCCATTTGAAGGGTCATTTGAAAACAAAAGAAATATAACATGTTCATGAAGGTCCCTTCTACAAGGTTAGTGAAATGTATGGACAATGGTACTAGAAGGTAGTAATCAGGACCCACCTTTATACTATGTGTTTTTAATGTCTATGTACAGTACTTATGCACTTACGGTGTACATACGTTTTCACATTGTACTTATATTTTTAAATAGCAGCCTGTAATTACATCTGCCATTAGTTTCTGTAGCTACATCTATAATTACACTGTCAACACTACCCCACCACCTTAAAGGGTTAGTTCATCCAAAAATGAAAATTATGTCATTAATAACTCACCCTTTTGCTGTTCCAAACATGTAAGACCTCCTTTTATCTTCGGAACACAGTGTAAGATATTTTAGATTTAGTCCGAGAGCTCTCAGTACCTCCATTGAAACTGTGTGTACGGTATACTGTCCATGTCCAGAAAGGTAAGAAAAACATCATCAAAGTAGTCCATGTGACATCAGAGTGTCTGTTAGAATTTTTTGAAGCATCGAAAATACATTTTGGTCCAAAAATTGCAAAAACGATGACTTTATTCAGCATTGTCTTCTCTTCCGTGTCTGTTGTGAGAGAGAGTTCAAATCAAAGCAGTCTGGATATCCGGTTCGCGAACGAATCATTCAGTTCACCAAATCGAACTGAATCGTTTAAACGATTTGCATCTCTAATACACATTAATCCACAAATGACTTAAGCTGTTCACTTTTTTTAATGTGGCTGACACTCCCTCTGAGTTCAAACAAACCAATATCCCGGAGTGATGCATGCACTCAAACAGTACACTGACTGAACTGCTGTGAAGAGAGAACTGAAGATGAACACCGAGCCGAGCCAGATAACGAACAATAGACTGACTCGTTCACGAGTGAAGAGCCTTTTCTGTCAGACATGTCCGATTTGTGAACCGAGGAGCTGATGATACTGCGCATGTGTGATTCAGCGTGAAGCAGACCGACACACAGGGCTGTCTGAACTGAACTGATTCTTTTGGTGATTGATTCTGAACTGATTCTGTGCTAAGTGTTATGAGCCCAATAACAATAAAGGGCAATCATTGCAAATGACGCCCTTACGTCGAGCGCAAAAGAAGGTGAACCGTTTTCTTCAACCGGTTTATTGAACCGAACTGCCCGAAAGAACTACTGGTGATCCGAAAACCGATGCAACCGGTTCTTCACTCGTGAATGAGTCAGTCTATTGTTATCTGGCTTGGCTCAGTGTTCATCTTCACAGCAGTTCAGTCAGTGTACTGTTTGAGTGCATGCATTACTGAGCTTTGTCACAGCATAGAAAAAATAAATTATAAAAAAAAAAATATATATATACAGTATTGTTCAAAATAATAGCAGTACAATGTGACTAACCAGAATAATCAAGGTTTTTCGTATATTTTTTTATTGCTACGTGGCAAACAAGTTACCAGTAGGTTCAGTAGATTGTCAGAAAACAAATGAGACCCAGCATTCATGATATGCACGCTCTTAAGGCTGTGCAATTGGGCAATTAGTTGAATTAGTTGAAAGGGGTGTGTTCAAAAAAATAGCAGTGTGGCATTCAATCACTGAGGTCATCAATTTTGTGAAGAAACAGGTGTGAATCAGGTGGCCCCTATTTAAGGATGAAGCCAACACTTGTTGAACATGCATTTGAAAGCTGAGGAAAATGGGTCGTTCAAGACATTGTTCAGAAGAACAGCGTACTTTGATTAAAAAGTTGATTAGAGAGGGGAAAACCTATAAAGAGGTGCAAAAAATGATAGGCTGTTCAGCTAAAATGATCTCCAATGCCTTAAAATGGAGAGCAAAACCAGAGAGACGTGGAAGAAAACGGAAGACAACCATCAAAATGGATAGAAGAATAACCAGAATGGCAAAGGCTCAGCCAATGATCACCTCCAGGATGATCAAAGACATTCTGGAGTTACCTGTAAGTACTGTGACAGTTAGAAGACGTCTGTGTGAAGCTAATCTATTTTCAAGAATCCCCCGCAAAGTCCCTCTGTTAAAAAAAAGGCATGTGCAGAAGAGGTTACAATTTGCCAAAGAACACATCAACTGGCCTAAAGAGAAATGGAGGAACATTTTGTGGACTGATGAGAGTAAAATTGTTCTTTTTGGGTCCAAGGGCCACAGGCAGTTTGTGAGACGACCCCCAAACTCTGAATTCAAGCCACAGTACACAGTGAAGACAGTGAAGCATGGAGGTGCAAGCATCATGATATGGGCATGTTTCTCCTACTATGGTGTTGGGCCTATTTATCGCATACCAGGGATCATGGATCAGTTTGCATATGTTAAAATACTTGAAGAGGTCATGTTGCCCTATGCTGAAGAGGACATGCCCTTGAAATGGTTGTTTCAACAAGACAATGACCCAAAACACACTAGTAAACGGGCAAAGTCTTGGTTCCAAACCAACAAAATTAATGTTATGGAGTGGCCAGCCCAATCTCCAGACCTTAATCCAATTGAGAACTTGTGGGGTGATATCAAAAATGCTGTTTCTGAAGCAAAACCAAGAAATGTGAATGAATTGTGGAATGTTGTTAAAGAATCATGGAGTGGAATAACAGCTGAGAGGTGCCACAAGTTGGTTGACTCCATGCCACACAGATGTCAAGCAGTTTTAAAAAACTGTGGTCATACAACTAAATATTAGTTTAGTGATTCACAGGATTGCTAAATCCCAGAAAAAAAAATGTTTGTACAAAATAGTTTTGAGTTTGTACAGTCAAAGGTAGACACTGCTATTTTTTTGAACACACCCCTTTCAACTAATTGCCCAATTGCACAGCCTTAAGAGCGTGCATATCATGAATGCTGGGTCTTGTTTGTTTTCTGACAATCTACTGAACCTACTGGTAACTTGTTTGCCACGTAGCAATAAAAAAATATAGTAAAAACCTTGATTATTCTGGTTAGTCACATTGTACTGCTATTATTTTGAACAATACTGTATATATATATATATATATATATATATATATATATATATATATATATATATATATATATATATATATATAATATTACCTTATCAACTAACTTTTTTTATGATATTTTTATGTTACAAGACCATAATAGTTAGGTAAGGAGGACAATGCTTCATGATCCAAACCATTTCTAGACAAGGCTAAAACAGCAGCACAGTTTTGTTCATAGACACTTTCTGGATTAGTAGTTTGTGTAAAATAAATAAATAGTGAATAACTAAATGTTATTTAAAATGTCAAGAGAACTTATGAAATACTATTTATTAATTCACTTACTATGGCTTTGGTTTGTCCCCCTCAGTGTTCAGGTCAACAATATTGTACCATTTCACATACACTTTCCACTTTTGTCATTTGTGTGTGTGTGTGTTATAATGACAACAAAATGTAAAAAAAAAAAAAAAAGAAAAAAGAAAAAAAAAAGAGCCTCATGAAAGTTTTCCCAAACCACAATGGAGGCAGAGGGTTTAGTGCAAGTGAACCGTTTATTTACAAGTGGTAATGTGACAAGAAATCCCAGAGCTCTGGAGAGTTAAACAGGGGAAGACATCAGTGGGAAATCAAGGGAGATTGTCCATTGGGATCTAAGGGCAAAAGAATGAACAGGTTAGTGGAAACTGGTCAGACACCAGTTCAGGCTAGTGACCGGTAGAGTTGGAGGTGTCTTTATCCTGGTGAGTGATTGCTGGGTGCAGGTGATCAGTACTCAGGTGATTGGGATCATGGTTGATTTGAGTCAGGTGCGGGTGATGACTGGGGTCGCTGTGACGGAGAGTTCCTGACAAAAGTAGCCTGTATTTTCAGGTTTTTGAACAACATGAGGAGTTGAATAATAATAACGCAATGTTGGCTGCACTGTTACTTTAATTGGTGATGCTGGAGGTCACCATATCCTTCATCTAACTACTGGGGTGCCTCAGGGCTCAGTTATTGGTCCACTTCTCTTCTCTGTCTACATGGCATCATTAGGTTCTGTCATTCAGAAACATGGCTTTTCATACCACTGCTATGTTGATGACACTCAACTCTACCTCTCATTCCATCCTGATGATCCGACGGTAGCTATTCGCATCTCCGTTTGTCTAAGAATACACGTCACACCCCTGTTTATCAATTTGCACTGGCTTCCAATAGCTGCTCGCATAAAATTCAAGGCACTGATGTTTGCCTACAAAACTACCACTGGCTCTGCACCCATTTACCTACATTTGTTACTTCAGACTTTTGTGCCCTCTAGAAGCTTGTGTTCTGCAAGTAAACGTCGCTTGATTGTGCCATCCCAAAGAAGTGCTCGTTTTCACTCAATATCCTGTTAATCTTGAGTACCTATAGAGTAGTACTGCATCCTTCATAACTCCAAAAAGTCTTTAGTTTTATTAAATTCATAAGAGAAAGATAGTCTCTACCGATTTTTCCCAGAAAAACATGATCGGCTGGAGGCGTGACGTGTGGGCGGAGCTAAAGAATCATGAGCGCGAGTAAGCTTTTGCGTTGAGAGCGTTTGGAAACTGTGACATTACCGTGAGGAAAAAAAAACATCCAAAACAAACCATGGCTAACAGTCAGATTCAGCGTATATTTATGATCTAGAATCAGATCCAGAGGCTGAAATTTAACAAGAGCAGCACCAGCAACGACGTCTCTATGTGGTATGTACTGAAAGTGTATATATTTGCTTAGCGGTTTTGGAAAACGTCGTCTTTTTTTTTTTTAAGCTGTACATGTGGGAAGTGCAGTTTGATGACAACATCACATGTTGTTTACTTGATGTGCTTATGCGCCGATAGCTAAGTTAACAACACAGAGATATTTGAAGCAGTATTATGTGCAAATCCAGCGTCAAACTGGGCCTTGTTTGTAAAAAAAGCATCTTCAAAATGCAGGGAACAAACAAAAACACTTGCACAACTCCGTTGATGTTCTGTAAAAATAAACTCCATCCACTGGTCCCTTAATGCTGTTTTTTTTTTTTTTGGTAATCTGTGCAGGGTTGTCTTGCCCTGGCAACCAAAAACACACTTCTTGTGTGACATTTCGCGACGCTCTCGCTCTGATCAGTGAATGTCTGTGCTCTCAGTGCTCTGCTATAAGGGAGTGCACGCTTTTCCGGCAGAAGTGCCCTTAGGACCCATATAAGGAAATTCCGCTCCATCTAACATTACACAGACCCATACTCTAAAAAAACTTTCCGAAACTTGTGACAAACCGGAACGTACAACTCCTTCAAACGTACAACTTAATTTTTGAAACTTTTTCCATGTTTAGCATGGGAATCCAACTCGTTAACAGTGTAAAAAACTCTGTATGCATGAAATAGCATTTCACCCCCCCCCCCCCCTTAAATGTTCTCTTGTGGTGGAATGACCTCCCCAACTCAATCCGAGCAGCTGAGTCCTTAGCCATCTTCAAGAATCGGCTTAAAACCCATCTCTTATTTTTTTTATTTTTTTATTTTTTTTATTTTTTTTACTAGAGGACAGAAATACATAATATGTTTGAATTATTTCACATAAAACAAAGTGGAATTGTAGCGTTGTGCAACTATATTTAAAGTGCCCCTATTATGCATTTTATATATATATATATATATATATATATATATATATATATATATATATATATATATATATATATATATATATATATATATATATCACCTTTCATGTTGTGTTTTGTTTCATAAATGATCGCAATCGCCTAAACGACTCGTCAGAAGAAAAGAAAAAAAGTTAAAATGCATGTCAAATGTAATGTTAAATGGGTACAAATACATATCTTTTAACAATTTAATAAACGATTCATAAATTTAAGAAAAAAAAAATCAGTTTGGGGCTATCGATATCAGCGAAAACAAACTAAAACAAAATTAGTAGTATCACTCCATATCCCTATTTGAAACGCTCATCTCCGACGCTCATCACCATCCAGCAGCAATCTACTAGTGAGGGAAGGAGGGGGCGGGGAGGTTCGTTTGAGGAGGGCAGGCTTTCCAGCGTTACTAGTGCTCTCTCACTACCCTCATTTCAGCATCTGAGGCAAATACTTCAAAATGTACCAATTGGACATGAAAGAATTTACTGGAAGATAAGTGAAAAGACAGAAGGGGGGAATCAGCTGCCAGAGCTCAGAAAGTGTTAGAAGTCCGTCGGAAGAAAAAAAAGGATTTATCTCTGGTGAGGTACATTTCATATTATTATGACTGAATGATGCGTGTCCTATAGGTTTGAAGACAGGGAAACGCCGTTAAAGACACGTCTTTGTAAAATCCCGCAGTGTTTTATTCACGAGTAAGTGTGCCTTTCAGAGGATCACGTCATTTGTTTTAACGTTTAACAGGTCTCTTCTCGCCACAGCAGACTAGACACACTGAGGTGAACCTGACCAGGAGCGAGATCTTATCACGGACAAGACTGATGACTGTTACTTTTAAATGATATCACTAAAAAAAAAAAAAAAAAAAAAAAAATTGCATTCCCTTTTCCCATTCATTAAGATACATTTTAGTCACGCTGTCGATATAATGATGATGCGACATAAGCTTTTGTTTTACTGAGGTAAAAGTAACCATGTAACTGTGTGGGTGGTATTAGTTGTCTATTTTACTAATGGAAAATGTTGTTAAAGTACTAATCTTGTACTCTTGTATTAACGTATAATCTTATTCATGGAAACGTATAAACGTTTCTATGGAAACTTATTACTACATTCTTTAAGATTATTTTCGTACAAAATTCCAGTGTGTTATCTGGGTAGGAATGTGATATTGTCGTCATATTCGGAACTAAAATATTCTTAAATATTGTAATATTCCTATGAATAAATTAATTATTAAAAAAAAAAAAAATAGTCTTTTAGAATTCGATCGATCAGCTCCCAGTATGTTAGAGATTACACTTGTGTTGCGCGTGCGGTAGTTTATATATATATATATATATATATATATATATATATATATATATAATCTCGTGACAAATCCTTTTAGTCAATGTATAGCCTATTATGGTCTTCTTAGAGATCTATTTATGAGCTCAACAGTAAAGCGAACTTGCTTTCATATGACTGTTTTTTTTTTTTTTTTTTCTGCTGTGAACCAAGCAGCATATTCTAAATATTCTGATACCATATTATAGGTGTTTGTGACGAACAAAATGAGATGATGTTAAATTCTTACTCTTTGTAGTGTTTAAACCTCAAATCACACTTGCATGTGCAAATGAGTTTCATTGTGAATGGTCATAGGACATGTTAGCACCAATGATGTTTAACATGTCTACAACCTGCAATGTTTGACAAAAGTGAGATTTATTTATTTATTTATTTATGGATCTTTTGTCTATAATTTGATAAGTGAATCTAATGTCAACATGCAGTATAATTTACAGAACAAAAAACGAATAGTAAATACATTTCAGTCTTTTCCTCACAAAGTTGAATGATGTTGATTATAGCAGATATCTATATTTATTGGTAATTAAAGGTCATTCTTAAAGCTCAAAAGGCCTTGTTCCCATTCACATGCATTAGAGAAGCATGACCATTTTGTGAAACATCTGTGTTTTACAGAGGAAAGAAATAAATATAGGTTTGAAACTAGAGCTCTCACAATAAAACTGGTAATACATTCGTCATGATTCATTATATTTTGATACAGAATTATAACATAATTGATAACAAAATGTTCAAGAAAGTGAGTGAAGCAAGAGAGACACATCGTTTCTGTAAGAGAAAGAGTGACTCTTCTGGTTCATTTTCAATCCCGTGTCATAAGGAAGCAGCTCTGAATTTAACATTGGCTCTTATTTAGAAAAACTGCCACTTTATTATTGAACTTTACACCTGGCCACATAAATGTGTCCCCACAAATTAATATAAATTAAATGCAGTTCACGTCACTGACGGCAAAAGATGTGAATTTTATTTATTGTCAGCTAATTTCAAGATTAAAGGCCCCAATGAAGAAGGAAATTGACATCAACACTGGTGATAGAATGTAGTATTTACCACTTTTAATGACTGTGACTGTGTTGAGCTTCAGGATGTGATGCAGAACATTGAGTTTCATTTGTGACAGTTTGTGCATCTGTTTTCTGAAGAGACATGCTTATCTCCAGCAGGCCAGATCTCTGGAGATGCTTGTTGCAGTAGCACTGTGGTAGTTTACTATGGGGAGCCAGTATAAAACACTCTTGTCTCTTTATTTATTTATCAGTGGGCATAGAAAAGAATCACCCCTCTTTAAAACAATCACATTCTGTTGCTTTACAGCCTGAAATGAAGATGGGCACAGTTTTGTTTTATCCAGCTGTACTTACTCAGTGCAACTTATAACATTCAAGTGAAAGATTTAACACCAACATATCAGAAAAAAATAAAATAAAAATAAACAAATAATCACCTGAGTTAAAAAAGGATATCCCCTTGTGTCAGTATTTTGTTGAACTTTGTTTATTTTCAAACTTTAGTCTTTTGGGATTTGTCTCTACCAACATTGCGCTTCTAGACTTTGCAATATTTGCCCATTCTTCCTGTTAGAAAAGTTCAGGTAAATTTTGATTTGCTCCAGTCCCTGTTGCAGAGAAACACCCTCACAACAGGATATTTCCACCTCCATGCTTTACTGAAAGAATGTCGTTATTTGGATGGTAAGCTATATTGGGATTTCCGCCAGAAATATAATTTGGTGTTGATGACAAATAATTCAATTTTAGCCTCATCTGCCTCAGATTCTTAAAGGTGTGTTGTAACAAAGCTCAGCCGTGACTGCATGTGGTCTTTCTGCAACCCACAATACAAGCCACATTAGTGGATCGTTTGAGATGTTGTCACATGCACACAATGACCACTCTTTTTCATAAACTCCTGTAACTGCTTCAGAGTTGCTGTTGGCCTCTTGGTCGCCTCTCTGACCAGTTTCCTCCGGCTCTTTCATCCAGGTTGAAGTGACATCCTGATCCAGGCAGGGTCTGCAGGGCTCCAGACTAACATTTGAGAGCAGTGGCACCAGCGCCACTAAGTTTTACAGATGGTGGCGCAAGGAGTAGATTTGGTAGCACTCAGGGTGGTGTGTGGGGGTATTCAAAATAAAGAAAATGTAATCATAAAATTACTATTGTTTTGCATTAATAAGTGCAGTGGCTAATAACATTTTATGTTCAGTTCTTTTTATTTTTCTTTTGTTTATTGTTTATACAGATTTAACAGTAAAGCACTAAGCTTGAGATAAGATGCATACAAAATTTGCTTTTATTAACAACTATAAAATGTGCAAAATCTACTTTTTATAAACAGAAAATGTATATATTCCACCCTTATTAAATGGACCATTATTTTTCTAGCATATGGAACTGACCAACTTCATTGATGGGCCCTATCATACACCCTGTGCAGTGCGACGCAAGGCGCAGTGCAAGTGTGTTTGCTACTTTCAGTCCGGCGCCATTCGCATTTTCCCGTCCATTGACACGTCATTCAATTAGCAAATGCATTTGTGCCCATTTCTGCGCCCATGGGCGTGCTGGTCTAAAAAAAGAGTTTTGTTCAGGCGCATTGCTATTTTAAGGAGCTGAAAATAGACTGTGCCAAAGACCAACTCAAACCTGGTTTAAAGTCTAAAGTCAATGGTACAATATTATTTTTTGTTATTTAAAGAGCGTGTTGGTAGAAAATGTGCCTCTGGGCGGGTAGATAGGCAATGGGCATGCACACTTTTCTCCTCTAGAGTGTCGTGGGTTTTTTGGGGAGTTCTCTTTGGTGTGAGGAATAATAAAAAGTCAAGAAGAGTTCAGACTCTCTCTCGTTTTATTGTTTTTCTTATTACTAAGTGTATAGGTGGACCCTGCACGAACGCTCGGTTACATTGGTGGCATCGGTTTTGTTTTGTTCGCATTTACGTGGTTCAGTGTTACGGCGAGTGTTTAACTAGTTCGTTTATATTCAAAAGTTCTAGGTAGAGTTAGCACGCGCAGGTTCGACTTTGTTGCGGCCATCCTGTGGTGTAAAGATGAGGATGATTTATATTCGAGACAGAACCTCGACAAGATTAACAGACACGTGAGAAATGAGTTACCGCTGCTGTTCTGCGGTGACGAGAAGCAGAGATTTCTCTGTTGGGCACGACAGTTCGAGGTCGCAGTCGGAGCGCTCACAGAAGGAGATAGCGCTGCATCCTATAATTATGAACTGGCGCGTATTTTACCAACACGGCTGAGCAGCGGAGCATTTCTTTTGTGGGACAGCCTTCCTCATACTGTTCAGGCTGATTATACAGCGACCAAAGAATGACTCAAGGAAGCTTTCGGACAGTGGCAGTTCATGGATCCCTTCAGAGCCAGCCTATCAGCCCGCCCTCGTGCGCCGCAGGAAAGTTTGGAGGTGTATGCAGCAGAGATGAGCAGATTAGTGGATGAGGCATTTCCTGAATATGGCGACAGAGCCCAGAGGGAAGAAAAATGTCGTTGTTTCCTTGCTGGTTTGGATCCTGGACTCAGAGCTAAGTGCCATTAACAAGGAGCAACGGATTTGGAAGAGGCTGTAATAATTCCAGGTCAGTGTTAAAAACGCTAGAGATGCAATAAAGACTGATTACACGACTGTTAATGTGGCAGGAAATACTAATGATGGAGGAGCGGTGGCTGCGGTTTATTCTATGACTGATAATGGAGGGCTGCACAGAGCTATGGAGCAATTGACTGAGGAAATGAGGGATATGAGAATGGAATTGAGGCTCAGTGTGTCTGCGGGGGTCAAGGATGCCAGTCACATGTCTTTTTATGGCACTCGGAGAGGCCGCTCACCTGAGAGGAAATTCCAGCACTGTGATGAGCGTACATCAGGTATGGACGTGCGTAACTATAAAGACTCACACGCCCCTTTGTCTCCTGTGAGACGCAGCCCCAGCCCAGGTTCTTGCAGATGGAACAGCTATGAGGATCATTCAAAAAAGTGGGGAGTGCATTTCATGTCACCTAACAGAGAAGAGCGCCGCTATCCGCCGGGAAAACTCACTGTAGCCGATGTTGCTGCCCAAACACCAGCTATGTTTCCTATGGGCCCTCAAATTGACAATGTCGACGACTGTAATTCTGTATCAAAAGACAATGATTTAAGTTTGGACGCTGGCCAGGAGCTGTTAGTGTCATATATGAGAGGAGTTATTGAAGGCTTCGTAATCGCCTGCTGAGAAAAGACTATGTGTCAGCCCATGCAGTGAATAGACAAATGCTGGATACACTGGGCACCATAACTGTAAAATTCCAGCTGGGAACTGAGTCATGGCATTTCATATGCTAAGAGAGACCACACAGACTGTGTTGCTGGGCTGAGACTTTCCGTTGAAAAATCATACCTTACTGGACCTCAGCCATGATAAGCTCCAACTGTGGGACATCACGATTGCTCTACTAACCAGCAAAGACTTTGTTCCGACATGCTGCAATGTGTCACTGGCAACCACTATAAATGTGCCACCTCTCATGAGTCATAGGTGCCAGTCAAAGTGTGTCTACCTAATGCAGTACATGCAACAAGTGACTTTGTTGGATACCTGGAACCCAATGTGGCAGTGACCTCTTCCACAGCTGTGCCTCCTATATCATTGGACGAGTCACCTATTTGTGATTCAGAGAAAGCTGCACTGTCAGCCTTGCTGTTGGAATTCCATGACATCTTTAGCTCATCCAAACAGAATGTTGGTAAATGTAAGCTGGTGAAACATTACATAAGAACTGGTAAGCAGGCTCCCATCAAATTTCGTGCACATCGTGCATCCCCTGAAAAATGTGCTGAAATAGAAAGGCAGGTGGCTGATTTGCTTGCGGATGGTGTGATTGAGGAGAGCTGTAGTCTCTGGGCATCGCCGGTTGTTTTTGTGAGAAAGAAGTGTGGAACTGCCGTTTTTGTGTGGATTACAGACGTTTAAACAGTGTGACCATTAAAGATTCTCATCCTCTGCCCTGAGTGGATGACACACGGGATGCACTATTAGGTTCTGCCTGGTTCAGCAAATTAGACTTCGCCAACGGTTACTGGCAGCTGGAAGTTGCAGAGGAGGACTGAGAAAAGACAGCTTTTACAACAGTACAGGGCCTCTATCAGTGGTGAGCTATGCCGATGGGTCTTTCCAATGCCCCGGCTACATTTCAACGTCTAATGGAGCTGGTCCTCAGACGGCTTCCATGGCACATCTGCATGGTATACCTCGATGATATTTTGATTTACAATAAAACCTTTAAGGAACACATGTCAAGCCTTAAAGAGGTGTTTTCGAGAATCCAATCTGCAGGGTTGAGACTGAACCCACGAAAATGTCACCTTGCCAGAGATCATGTAGTCTTCCTGGGACATGTAGTTTCTCGGAAGGGTCTTCAGCTCAAACCCAAGAACATGGAGAAAGTTTTAAACTGGCCAGTTCCTCCTTCTCCTTCTGAAGTGAGAGCATTTCTGGGAATATGTTCTTATTACAGACGTTTTGTCAAGGATTTTCGAAACTCGCTACGCCACTGAACCAACTGATTGGTACAAATGTGGCCTTTGTGTGGAACGCTATGTGCGACCAATCATTTAACCACTTTAACAATGTGATGTCGTCTGGGCCTTTCGTGATATTGCCTAACTTCAGTGTGCCCTTCAAAATCTACACTGATGCCTCCAACCTGGCTGTCGGTGCAGTTGTTGCGCAGGACAGAGATGGGCATGAACATGTGGTGGCATATGCTAGCCAGGCACTGAATGCCACACAGAAGCGTTGGTCCATATTTGATCGTGAGTTGTGGGCTATTGTATGGGCAGTAAGGGAATTCAAGCACTACATCGGACCACATTTACCATTATAACAGATCATCGACCACTCTTAGCTCTTCGGCGATGACCTTTGTTCCATTGAATTGCATCATTATGGACAACATCACAAGAATGTGGATGCGCTTTCTCGCCGCCCTGAGACACACAAACGTGGCGGACGGTAGTGTTAAAGGGGCGCTGCAAGTAAATGTGTTCTAATCAGACAGGCAATTGACATTGTACATTCTTCTGAAGTTTTGTACAGGTGATGTGACTGCAGAAGACTCACTTGTAAATTCAGACAGCATGTCTCCCATTAATGCACGGTCCTAAAATTTGTCAGACATTAGAGCTATGCAGAATGCTGACCCTGACATTAAGACTGCTTTGAACTGGGGGGCACACACCCAAAGACCATCCAGAGGAAAATTACAAGGAGCTTCTTGGTGCTTACGGAAGCTTTGGACTGAATTCAACCACCTTTCTATCATTGATGGACTGTTATGCCGCTCAGTTTGCTGCCCCCTCACAAGTAAACCTGAGGTCCAAATAGTTGTTCCTTCTGCTCTAATTTCTGACATTCTTTTGCAATTGCAAGGAGACCCAGCTTCTGCCCATTTCTCTTCAGAGCATGTGTGGGAACGAGCAAGACAATTTTGATACTGGCCTTCCATGTACAGAGACATCAAGGAATGGTGTGAGCAGTGCAAGGCATGTCAGACATGGCACAGTCCTGTTCCAACGCACCGTGCGCCAATGGGTGGATACCAGTCAGTGCGGCCATTTGAAAGAGTGGCCATGGACATCTTAGAGCTGCCTGCAGCATCAAAAGGAAATCGCTATGTGCTAGTTGTCGAAGACTACTTCACAAAATCAGTCAGCACAGACAGTCGCACATTGTCTGTTTGAAGACTATGTTCTACTTCATGGCATTCCAGATACTTTGCATTTAGATCAGGGTCGTCAGTTAGAGTCGGAGGTGGTTCAGACTTTCTGCCGTTTGCTAAACATTAAAAAGACTCGCACCACGCCCTATCAGATGGCATGGTTGAACGCTTTAATTGAACTCTGATTGATCAACTGGCTAAGACACTGTTGACTTATGGTGGAGAATGGGATGAGTACGTGAAGCATGTGGCATTTGCTTATAATACTACCACTCACTCCAGCACTCGTTTCACACATTTCTTCTTAACCCATGGTCGGGAAGCACGTGTTCCAGCTGATCTGCTGTTACCCTCTCATGCTCTTGACTCTGTTATCAGTATCACATACTGAGTTTGTTTCGTCATTGATGACAAAACTTATCTCGGCCTGGAGCAGTGCACGGGTGCACAGTGAGGCAGCCCACGGCTGTCAAAAACTGTACCATGATGTTGGCTTGCGTCACCGGCCTTATGATATAGGTGCCATGGTATGGCTCCACAACCTGGTGGAGAGTCGCATGAAGCTGGCACCCCATTGGACGGAACCTTTATAAAATTGTGCAAGTCATGGACTCATGTGGTGAACTGGGACCGACTTGTAAATCCTTTTGATGCTGGTAAGAGGGCACAGTTGGTGCATTATAATAAGGTGTATATATATATATATATATATATATATATATATATATACACTAAGTGTTATGGCAGACCCTGCAAGAACGCTCGGTTACATAATGATGGATAGTCATTGCATGTATTAGAATTAGGCTACCTATTTGCAATTCAGCCTACTACTTATAATGATGAATGTATTTGGCGAATTAATTGAACAGTCGTGCCAATACACAGGCATATATATTAACCATACACATTACCTGTTTCTTCCTTATCACAGATTCGGACACTGTCTGATGTTCTATAGACTCACAACCTGATTCAATTCCCCTGGGGTTTGAAGTTTCTGGTGAAGCAAAGTTTGTTTCTCCCCATAAAGATCTGAGTTCTTTGTCTGACTCGCAGTGTCCAGATAAGGTGTCTGAGCCAAATTTTATTGAGACTGGGGGAGTTCGTAGACCTCCTGGTCATTTAAATCATTTTGTTCTGTATTGAAATGTCCCTTGTGTATGGGTGAGGGTTAGTAAGAATTTTTTTTTCTATTGCTGTGCCTCTTGTTCTATACAAAAAAAAAAAAATAGTGAGAAGGGCAAGCGGTTGAAAAATTACATAATGATAGATAGTCATTGCATGTATTAGAATTAGGCTACCTATTTGCAATTCAGCCTACTACTTATAATGATGAATGAATTTGGTGAATTAATTGAACAGTCGTGCCAATACACACGCATATATATTAACTGACTCATTGTGTGGAGCTTTAGTGTATGCCTGCTTGTCCCGTAGATGATCTGCTCGCATGCCTTCCTTCGTTTAAGAACCGTTCAGCTTTTCCGCCAACAAATTCCACCATGTAAATAGCGATCTGCCCTGGCACAAGCGGATCTCGCTCTTAAAGGGAATGGGAGATGACACTCTGATTCAGATGCATAGATTACGCGGGGGATGTGCCCCCCCCCCCCTTTTAATATCACAGAAATTCATCCCCACATACTTTTTCGGTCAAGTTAGTTTGCATAAAGGTTTTCAAGAGCTGGTGTGAATAAATATAGCTTTAAACTAAAAAAGAGACAGGATAGTCTGCGCTAGTGATGCGCGGGTCGGGTTGGGGTGGGTTAAGAAATTGGCACTTTATTGCGGGTTGGGGCAGGTCACAAAAAAAATTAAATAATCCATTTATGTTGCATGGAATTTAGTAGCGGAAATTTTGATTCTTTCAAGAGATTTGTTGGTTTTCAGTTCATTCACCAAAATGATTAATTCACTGGTTCGTTCAGTGACCATTTCTTCATATTACACAAATACGCCAGCAGTTGGTGAAAAAGAGTGTCTTATGTGTTATGTCTTAAGTCAATGAATGTATTTACTTGTGTCAAAAACTGATTTGGCTTTATTAAAGTGTGTGCATGATCGCATTAAATAAATAATATAAATAAATTGTTCAGATTAACAAATCACGAGGTTTTATCAGGGATTAAATGTGGAGTTATGTTCTGTTTTCCAAATATGAAAACAAGCATATGTGCACCAATAACTGTGCTTTGTATTTGCTGATTGCTGATCGAGATTTACATGCTTGGCTGATTTACCCCGTATACTCTCATTCATTTCATTCACGAACGAGATGTATCAGTTCATTCAACTCTTTCAACCTATGAGAAGATCGTATTCGTTCACTACATTTAACAAGCCACGTGCTCCGTTACATCTTGAGTAACTCTTTTTGACAGGATGAAACAAGTTCACAGAGCTGTTCACGAGCTGCGCATGCGCTGCTAATAGCGCCGCACCCGCGCGGCTATGGGAGGAACTATATTAAATGAGAAATTAGTCTTTTACTGTCTATGGTCAGTGGATTATGTAAACGAGAACAATTCGTTCACCTAAAAGATTAGTTCATGAACGAACCATCATAGTGCAATTACTTATAGCCTATATTGATAAGGTTATGATGCGAAGGTCTAAGTAACTTCCGTGATGTCCCCGATGCGAGGGGCGGGTTGGGGCAGGTCAAGAAATTTTACTTTATTTGCGGGGCGGGCTGGGGCATACCAAATAATTTAAAGAAGCAGGACAGCCTTACTGTAGATGTTTTCGTTTAAAAATAGCCACATTCCGTGAGGTTCTGCAAGTTCCATTTTTGACTGGATTCTGCAATTTTATCCGTGTTGCTTCGCAAACACAAACGGGATGAATTTATGAATGAAAGTGTAAAAGTTCAGACATTTTTTGCTACAGGTAGAATGATAAGGCTAATTATATGCCACTTTCTGAAACAACCTTACACAGTTTTGATAGCTTTAATAATGAACGCAATGTTAACGTAGCCTGCCTGTGATGAAATGCTGACTGCACACTTACAAATCCTTAGTCTTGAGATTCCACAACTTGTAGAAGGATGTAGAACTTCAATTCATAATTTGTTAGTTTATTGGAGGTACAGAAAACGACACAACAGCTCTTCGGCATGATTGTCCTGTGTATTTCAATTGGTGCCAAGGCAATGTTTTCCCCCACAGGCTAAATTCACATAACGTGACGGGACATTCCCGGGGGCATTCCCAGACCAACCTTCTGTATGTATACTAGAAGCCAGAGGGCGTTCTTACTCAGTCATTCCAGGAAACTCCTAATATGGAAAAAAAGTGTCCAGCAATTGTTGTATGAAAACCAGTTATTTTCACAAAAAAACAGACATTTTTGGAAACACAATGTCATTAGTATACGATTACAACAATATATGGTGTTTCAATTGATCTCCAGCAGGTGATAAATAAACTATATGAACAATTCAGTGCTATTGACATATAATGTATCACAGTATAGAAACTATTATGCCTTGTTATGTGATAAAAAAGTTTTTGTAGTATATAAACAAAGCATTATTATTTGTCTTTGTCCAGCAGTTATAGATTTCTAAGCCAATTAAAAGCCAGAAATTAGAGAGTTGCCTATAGTATTCACTACCAGTCAGAAGTCTTTGAACATAATGTTTTTTTTTTTAAATATGTCACTTCTATTCACCAAGCCTGCATTTATTTGATTATAAAGTACAACAAGACAGTCAAATTTTGAAATATTTTTACTAGCCTATTTAAAAGAACTGTTTTATATTTGAATATATTCCATATAATCCTTCAGAAATCATTCTGTTATTCTGATTTTCTGCTCAAAAAAAAAAAAACTTATGATAGATGAAAAGTAGATTTTTTTTCAGTATTCTTTGATGAACTTTGATGAAGAACAGCATTTATCTGAATAAATATTTTTAAAAATTTTGTCTTTATCATCACTTTTGATCAGTTTAAAGACTTGCTAAATTAAAGTATTAATTTCTATAATTTACCCCCCCCCCCCAAAAAAAAATAAATAAAAAAAATAATAAAAATTGTCACCAAGATATCAAAAGTACTTGTCCTTTCAGCCAACTGAAATTCGCATATTAAAATATAATTAATTGTAATATTTATGTATTCATAAGTTTGGATGCAGGTAATGCTATTCTACAATTTTAGACCCTTTTTGACTCTCTGACATGTGACCACGTTTTAATCTAAATGAGCTGTGACTCATCTACTGTGGAGTTGCAGGGTTTTGCTCCTAACCTTGCTCTACCCTTTATACCTTGTTTTCAGTATCACATAGGCAGAGTAAGGCATATAACAAGATGACTTCTTAAATGTGACTGTCTCTAAACAGACTTTATACCGTTACTTCAATCTTTCAAGTGCATGGAGCTCAGAGCCTCTTTTTTTCTATCGGGCGGCTATACTGGAAAGAAGTGAAAAATCCAGATTTACATGTCAAACTGGGATGGCTGAAGAAAAGCAATGCCTTTTTTTCTGACACTGAAAAATGTGTCTGAGCTCTCCAAATCCTTATAGTATTTGGTATTCCTAGATGACTCAGCTGTTCTTACACTTCTGAAGTAGGATTTTTTGACAATCCCCATAGAAATTTGCATGTGGTTAGCATGCAGGAGGAAAATGTCTCAGGTTACGAATGTAACCATGCTTCCCTGAGTAGGGAACGAGGCACTGTATCCCCTAGGGGTCGCTATGGGGAACACCTCGTCGTGACCCTTGTCTGAAGCATACATTGAAAAAACACCAAAGAGTTGGCCGGCGACAGCCCCTGAAGACACTACCGGCACGACTATGGATAAATAGGTGACACAGTGTCTCGTTCCCTACTCAGGGGAACCATGGTTACATTTGTAACCTGAGATGTTCCCTTTCAAGGGAACTTTGAGATGTGTCCTCTAGGGGTCGCTATGGGGAACAGTATACCCACGCTGCCATGCTGAGGGGAGTGCAGGGCAGAACCATGGCAAACACTAGTACCAACTGTACCATTTCCATTGGAGTTGCCCTTGGGACATTAGACGGCTGTCTGTGACATCACCCACTTACGGCCAAAGGCCTAGGCTACATACCCACCTTACTCGTTAGGGCCTCGGCCCAGGGTAGAGCTGAAGGCTTGGAATCAAGAAAGATTCCTTTAAAGGGATACTGCAAAGAACCTAGCATTTTATACTAAGTCTAGCCTGTCATACAGGGGCTACCACTTGCTCTTGCATAAGCCTGCTGAAGGAGCTGTCTCAACAGATCCCTTGTAGCAACACCCTGTTTAGATAGGTATCAAAGGATACAAGGAGTGTCACCCATGATAAACAAACGCACAAAGCAACCGCGCCAATCCCTCACTATATAGGATTTTAGAAAGAACTAAATGGTGCTAAATGATGAAGACAAAATAAGGGCTATCATACCGGCTGGATATAATGCAGATGAGTGTTTGGTAAACACTGTATTGAGCACCGCAAAGAAACTCACAGAAAATTAGTACACACATAACCACCAGCAATTTGATACATATACAAGTATATACAGAATGGATCATACTGACCCACGTCGATTCCTGCACTGGAGCCCCACTAAAGGGGAATTAGGAAGGGGAGGATAAGGGCAGATGTAAAAACCCCCAAAGAGAACAAGTAGATACTAAGTATCGGTCTGATTCGGATGAGAATACTGATGCCTCATCTGGATCACATCCCTAAGGTCTTGCCTACCTCCCCTTGACCCACGATTCCTTTTACACCTACCCGCAGTCGGGGGAGGAGCGTGAGTCGCGACACTAGCCTTCTTTGCCCGTCTCTGAACCTCAGATCGAGATGGACCAGGACCCCTTATGTTGTTCGGGTTCAGACATGGAGCTCCATGGAATGAACGATCTGAAAGCAGCTGATCGCACCATCACCTCCCTGAACTTCTCGATTACCATCTCAACGGAGGTACCAAGTTCGGAAGGCAAAACATGATCATCAAAAAGAAAGCCTTTTCTTTCTTCCAGATGTCTGCCAGGTTCACCCACAGATGTCTCTCTGTTACCACCAAGGTCACCATGGAGAGAGGGATCTTCGGTGTGGCACAGCTCGGCTACCTGATCAGGAGAAAGTCCCTCGCCTTTATCCAGGTCTTTCAGCAGATCAGTCTGATATGCTTGAAGCACTGCCATCGTGTGTAATGAAGCCACAGCCTGACCTGCTACTGCATATGCCTTGCCATTTAAAGAAAACATATCCTGAAGGGGTTTAGATGGCAAAGAGGGAGATTAAGAGAGGATGTCTCCTCCACAGAAAGAAATCTCTTTCTACAGGAGGGCATCCTCTCATAGCCGCCATCGCGCATCGCCTCGATGTCAGCATAACTCTAATGCTGAAACTGATGAATGTGGAAAGAAAACAGCCTCTTCCATTCCTTTTCGATCTCTGCATGGAAATCAGGCAGAAATGGAAGGCTCACCTGAGCTGGAGGGCTATGGTCAGAAAGATAACGCTCGTCAAGGTGACCTTGCGGTGTAACCTTGCTAGCGCACTTCAATGGCAAGTCCAACTTTGTCGTGGTGGTTTCCATAACCTCCAATAGCTCTACATACACAGGGCAGGAGTATTGAGAAGGCTCAGCCTCAGCTTCTTCACCATCCTCAAACATCTCCTGCTCTTCCTGGGTATAACCCAGCAGAGCTGTAACCTCAGTATCGGAAAGTGTTAAAGATATAACATCATCCTCACGAGGCTCTTTCTCGTCCGCCGCTCATGAGCGTGAAAGGGAAAGTCCCTATCTAAACTCGTCAGCCAGATCCACCTGTGATCCCCACGAGCTCATTCTCCTCCGTGCCTCAGCAGCGGCATGTCCTGAACCGCGGGAATCAGATGGCTGCCCCTTTTTTATTTTATCCTCAGAAAGAGAGACGAACAAGAGCAGAGATTTTTCATTGAAAAAACGCTCACATATGATTTATTTAATTTTTTTGGTCCTACCCATACTGCACAATTTGGGAGAATGGTACAAATTATTTGTAAAACTTGCACGTGCAGTTGTTTCTTTATTATTTCACAAACACAGGATTTAAAGATCATTTTGTGTATTTGGTGTAACAGAATATCTTTAATGTTCAAAATACATTATTGTAGGTCCTCTATACCCCGCATCTCTCAAACACGTAATCTTCTACAAAGTCCCTCCTTCCAACAAGAACAGTCTGCTCTAATTGGCCAACTGACCCATTGCATCGCGATTGGCTGAACACCACAAGCATTAATCAGAAATGTAACACCCCTTTCCATAATCGCAAGCGTCATCTTTCAAAATAAATGTAAAAACAGTTAATAATGTCCTTAGTTTTACCATCAGTTCAAGCCCGAAAAGAGAACAGAATGGTATGACAGACACAGTGATGATGCTCATATTTGTTTGCAGTACAAAAGCCACAGACATTAAAGACAGCTGACTCCACTGTGTGACAGTCTCCCTCTCTATCTCTCTCTCTCTCTCTCACACACACATACGTGCTGTCCCACACACACATGCGACAAGCAAAACTATGCATTTGAACATTCAGTAACAAATACTTAAACAGATAACAAAACATACTTACAGTAGATGATTCTGAAGTGTCAGATTGTCATAGCAAAGTCAGAATTATATCCTCTCCTAGTTTCATGAAGCAGTCCTCCATAAAATGTCGCTGTTCTGTTGTAAGTAATCTTAAATATTCCTAAATGCATTTACTTTCTCAAAGCCCAATAAAGTGCTTTTGCTTTCATCTAGATTCACACAGCATATCCCTGACATGACTGCTTCAACACTAACTGCGGTTATTGAAACCATGCTTCTTTCTTTGTGTGAACATTTGGGCAGCATTACGCACATATTTCCACATAGTGACGTAGACATGTGGGGGCATGTTTGAATGAGCCATTTTAGGGGGCGTGGCAGATTCTTAACTTTGATAAAGCATATTTCTTTGGATTTGAGACTTTAGTCTTTAGCAGCTTTACATATCTTCTTTATGCACCAAAAGCTTGTAACACTCCAAAGAGAAAAACTTAAATCGCATCATATGACCACTTTAAATTACTGTCCCTTCCCTGGTACAAGCAGTGAGTAGACAGAGATATGTGAAAGGAGAGTGAGAGTTAGCCTAGAGCACTCATCACTCACTGATTCAGCTTATGCACCTGTAGCCAATGCAAATCTTATTTGCATCTATTTAATGCGTTTGCTTCACAAGATTACTTCACATGCAAATATCTAATATATGTTAAGACTTTTCTTATAAGAAGCAAATTCATTAGTTTAGTTAGTTTAGATTTTAATTTCCAAAAGAAATATGGTAATATGCTCCTTGCCAGTAAATAGGAATTACACTTCAGTGGCCAACACTTCTCATCCTCTAAAGGTAGTTGTCACAAATTTTAGCATGCATATAATGTTAATTTCATGTATATTGTTCATTATATGAGTAGCTTCAAGTGTATTTTGATATAATTTTATTACTGGCCAAAAACGCATATAATAAATATCGCTAAACTGATAAAATAATGATAAGACAAGATAATAATTAAGATAATGAATAAGACAAGTTTGACGGGAACATGCTCTTATTAAGCAAGTCATTTTTTACTTTGTTATTTTTTTAGTGACAGATGAACTTAGAAGTTAAAGAGACAAAAACAGAAGATTTGCAAAGTCAAAGATAAGGACTGAATTAAATTGAGGTAAAAAAAAAAAAAAAAAAAATCCAGGTTACAGCCTCCCCATAGCTTAACTGCTTATCTTCTTCACAGACTTTTTGGTAGCTGCATATAATGACTTGGACTCATCCATAAAAATTTGACCCACTGTGGGCTTCAGGCACAGATTGGGACAGTTACTCAAACCTTGTTCATTTCATAACTTTTCATTCGTCTGATCCTGTGGCTTCACTAGCCTCCTTCAGTATGGGCTGACTGCAACACACTCATTTTCTCCTGCCACTGTGGCTGGTGGATTTCAAAATCTACCAGCCACTCAATGTTTTTAACTGACAATGTGTAACTGCATGTGAAAATTAATACTACAAGATCTACAATACTTAAGCAGTCTATTTAATCTCAAAACAAACCATGGCTAACTGTCAGATTCAGCCGTTTATTTATGATCCAGAATCAGATCCCGAGGCTGAAACTGAACGAGACCAGCAGCAGCAACGACTACAACAGTCTCTATGTGGTATGTATTGAAACTTTATATATTTGCTTATGTAACCCCTCTCTCCCGGGTTCTTTCTGACGCTCCTCGCACTCGCTCCGAGCGGGGCTCAAACCCGGGTGTACTTTAACAAGGAGGCTAAATGGCTACAGCCACTAGCGTCTGTTGCTAGTGCGTCTCTTGAGATCGGGGAGGTTTACATACACAGCACTACTCGCTGGCCTCCGTTACACTTAGCGGTTTTGGAAAATGACTAAGTTCCACTTTATGTCGTCTTTTTTTTTTCTTTAAAGGTGTTCAAGAGGTTTACTTGATGTGCTTACGCGGCGATAGCTAAGTTAACAACACAGAGATATTTGAAGCAGTTTTACTCACCGCCTGCGGTTCCAACACACGATCGTGACCCTTTTTCGTTGGGACTGCAATGGGACTGTAAAACAAGCATCTTCAAAATGCAGGGAACAAACAAAAACACTTGCACAACTCCGTCGATGCTCTTTAAAAATAAACTCCGTCCACTGGTCCTTGATGTTTTTTTTTTATTTTTTTGGTAATCTGTGCAGGGTTGTCTTGACCTCGCAACCAAAAACACACTTCTTTTGTGACATTTTGCTCTCACTCTGATCAGTGAATGTCTCGTCTCGGGATCGCACGCTCTTCAGGGAGAAGTGCCCTTAGGACCCATATAAGGAAATTTCGCTCCATCTAACGTCACACAGAGCCATACTCGAAAAAACTTTCTGAAACTTGTGACAAACCGGAAGGAGCATTTTTGGAACAAAAATACTCCTTCAAATGTACAACTTAATTTTTGAAACTTTGTCCATGTTTAGCATGGGAATCCAACTCTTTAACAGTGTAAAAAACTCAGTATGCATGAAATAGCATTTCACCCCCCCTTTAAGGATCCCTTTTCTTAATTGACCAGCAAACTCGCCTGACCTTAACCTTAACGTATTGTAACGAGGAAGATGTGTAATGGCAGACCCAAGAATGCAAAAGAGCTGAAGGCCACTATCAGAGCAACCTGGGCTCTCATAACACCTGAGCAGTGCAAAAGTCTGATCAACTCCATGCCACATCGCATAGCTGCAGTAATTTGGGCAAAAGGAGCCCCAACTAGGTATTGAGTGCTGTACATGCTCAAACTTTTCATGTTCATACTTTTCAGTTGGCCAATATATCTAAAAATCCTTTCTATTGGTCTTGTAGTATTCTAATTTTCTGAGATACTGAGTTTGGGATTTTCCTTAGTTATAATCCTCAAAATTAAAATAAATAAATATTTGAAATATTCAGTCTGTGTGTAATGAATAAATATAATATACAAGTTTTTTCTGGGGTGCATTTTATCCCAGACGGCCTAATAGCAAAGTGAACGAACGAACGAAAATTCAGAAGAGCAACAAGAGATTTGAAGCTCATAGCAGACGCGCCCAGGAGATGATTCGCTCTCTGATTGGCTGAATGTTACTTCACTCAAATCTAAGTAACAAATCAGAGAACACTACAGGAAATATTCACGCTGGATCCTAAAAAAAAAAAAAATTAGCAGGGGTCAGAATCACCTGTTTCTAAAAGTGCGGGGGACGTGTCCCCCCCGTCCCCCCCGGTTGCTACGGCCCTGGTTGAGGGAACACGTGGGGAAAAGTCCCCCATTCAAAACTGTATTACTGAAAGAAATCTCTGCTTTTACGCCGTCAACAAATGAATGCACAGCATTTTTAATACAGCATTTTTATGCGTCTCATCACGCCAAAGCTGTCAAACATGTGTAGCGATACAAGGTTGTTTCTACAAACAAAAAAGAACAGTGTAAAGGTTTTTAATGATGACACTGGTCTTAACGGGACAACATAATCTTTTTATTCTCGACTCCAGCCATGAACTCAACATGTGCCCAAACTACCTCTTGGAACAACAACATAATCACGTTTTCTTAAAGCAACACACACATTACATCTCCCCTTTTTAGTTTTTTTCTTCTGAACAGCCATAAATATTTCTCGTTAGTATTATGAAATTTTCAACAACATTAAACAAAACAAAACAAAACTTATTTTCTACACCTGTAGAGATGCAAGATGTTGCCCTGTAGCTCATCAGAGCCAGAAGAGGATCTGTCTGTTGCAAAATTTTCTTTGCAATCTGTACTGCTCTCTCTGCATGTCCATTTCCTTGACCATGGTGTGGACTAGATGTGATGTGCAGAAAGTCAAATTCTTTTGCAAATTCCTGGAACTCACTGCTCACAAACTGCCGACCGTTGTCAGAAACTATTTCATCAGGGCAGCCAAACCTGGCAAATAGTGCTTTCAGTTTTAACACTACTTCTGAGGTGGTAGTTGTTGGCATGTGAAGAATCTCAAGAAATCGAGAAAAATAGTCAGACACAACCAGATCCAAGGCCTATCTGGAAGGGGTGCCGAGATGAGGGGCTCTTTTTGCTTTGTACGTTTCATCTCTATGCATATCTGACAGGACTGTACCTTTTGTTTGATTTCAGATGAAATGCCCGGCCACCACACAGATGTACTGGCCCGCTCCCTACACTTCATCAGGCCTTGATGCCCATCATGTATTCTGTTTAGAATATCGGCTCTTAAGACATCTGGAATTAACATACGGCTTCCTCTTGTCAGTATTCCATTGTGCTCAGACAGCTCATTCTTGAAAGGGAAAAACTGTCGAACTGCCACTGGGATGTTGTAAACATTATCTGGCCATCCTGACTGGATATACTTCCGAACAATTTGCAAGTTGTTATCGGCCATTGTAGCAGCCTGAATGGCTTCAAGTTTTGGAGGGCTTGCGGGCATGCCTTCAGCAACAGCATCAATGTAACACACCACATCAGAGTGCGTGTTGAGGTCATTTTCCTTATATGCTAACGGGCTCCTTGATAGTGTAACAGCCACCAACAAAGTTTTCCCTGGAGCATATTCAGCAGTCAGTTTAAATCTCATCAGCCTCATGAGTAGTCTCTGACAACGCAGCGGAACAGTGTCTAAGTCCTCCTTATTCATAAGAGGTACTAATGGTTTGTGATCTGTTACTAATTTGAAGTTTTCAAGGCCAATCATGTACTTTTCAAATTTTTCACAAGCCCAGACGCCCGCCAGACATTCTTTCTCAATCTGGGCGTATCTGGTCTCAGCCTCAGACAAACTGCGTGAGCAATATGCCACCGGTTTCCAGTTTCCATTGTGCAGCTGCAGTAACACACCACCTATGCCATAACTGTTAGCGTCAGCTGAAACAGCAGTGGGTAGAGACACACTGTAGAATGACAAAACTGGAGAAGTATAAAGGATGTCTTTTACGCGCTGGAATGCTGCTTCCTGAGGATGGGCCCAAGTCCATACCGCTGTTGACCTCAAAAGTTCATATAGTGGTCTGCCTTCAGTCGAAAGATTTGGAATATATTTGCCCAGGTAATTAAACATTCCAAGTATACGTTTTAGTTCCTGAACATTGTGTGGCGGTGAGAGTTCACGGATTGCTCTGACTTTCTCAGGATCGTGTCTCATGCCTGACTTGTCGATCAAGTGACCAAGAAAGTGAAGTTGTTGCTGTCTCAGCAGAAACTTTTCACTGTTTAGCTTTAAGCCAGCAGTCTCAATTCTCTCCAATACTTTAAGCCGTTGGTCATGCTGTACCATGGTGTCTCCATACACCAGTATATCATCCATATACACAGATACTCCTTCAAGCCCTAGGAGAGTTTCTGCCATCTTCCGCTAGAATATTTCAGGGGCGCTTGAAATGCCAAAAGGAAGACGTTTAAAGGAGTACCTTCCGAATGGTGTTATGAATGTGGTCAATTTGCTGTTTTCTGGGTGTAAGGGTATCTGCCAAAACCCAGAGGCAGCATCCAAAGATGAGAAGACTGTTGCACCACTAAGTTTTGCGATTATCTCCTCTGCAGTTGGTAGAACATATCTTTCCCTTTTAAGGGCTTCAATCATTTTTTTCAGATCCACACAGATTCGTACCTTTCCATTTGGTTTTGGTACTGGAACCATAGGTGCGCACCAGTCTGTAGGGTCTGTTACTGGCTCTATGACTCCGTTTTCTTCCATGCGCTGCAACTCTTCTTTTACTTTTTGTATAAGAGGTAATGGAACTCTGCGTGCTGTGTGTACCCTAATATGGCTGAACATTTTCCTAAAGCTTGATTTTAACAGGTTCTGTTCTAAGGGTTCCATGCTCACCAAATGCATTGTGAACTTCCTCAATGTGTTTCACCAGACCCATTGAGGATGCAGTGGATCTGCTTAGCAAATTGTTCACATTTTGTCCATGGATGACATACACTGGGAATGTGTACACACTTCCTTTATATGTGGTACTGGCTTGAAATTTCCCCACACACTCTAGTTTACCTCCAGGACTGCACAGTGCAACATTTGTCTGCTCCAGCATTCTTTTTGGATCAAGCATGCTGAATGTTTCTTCACACATGATGTTTGCATCCGCACCAGTGTCAATTTTAAATTTAACTGGTGTCTTTCCAATTGAAATGTTCACGGACCACTGCTCATCATTTCTTTGTGAATTTGTAACCGCACCAAGGAAATATTGTGTTTGTGCAACGGTCTCTGTCACTTCTCTGACTGACCTGCTGTCACACATTCTTTCCCAGTGCCCCACTTTTTTACATTTGTTGCATGTTGATTTTATTGCTGGGCAGTTTTCTTGTCGTCTGTGTTTGATTTTTCCACATCTACCACATTTTGGTTCTCCTTGTTCTTTGTCGTTTTTCCTTTTAGGTCTCCATTTCTGTTTCCCTCTGTCTGCTGCTCTTCCTTCTGCTATCTCTTGTACCGCAGCGCACGGCTCCTCCTGCTGGTGAACTTGAAGCACAACTTCTTCACACTGGCGCACAGTTTGTATAGTCTGAGCTAACGTAAGATCAGACATTAACTGTAATCTGCGCGACAGTTCTTTATCAAGTATGCCCACCACTATCCGATCCCTGATGTTTTCATCTCTGTGTTCACCAAAGTCACAGTGTTCCGATAAATCATAGAGTTCTAATAAAGGTTTCAGCCTTTTCACCAGGGCGCTGCGCTCTTTGATTAAAGCAGGCTCGTTCGTGGATCACGTTTCGTTTAGGGAAGAAATACTCGTCGTATTTTCTTAACACAACGTTGAATTTCTTCTTGTCATCCTCCTCAGTGAAGGTGAACGATTTAAATATGTGTTCGGCTTCATTTCCCATGGCATAGATTAATGAACTGACCTGGACTTCCCCATCTTCTTTATCCAATTTAGTAGCACTCCGAAAGCGCTGAAAACGTTGTTTCCAGTCAGCCCAGTCATTCGGACGATCAAATGGAAAACACTCCGGGGGGTTGAATTTTGCCATTCTTCCTAGGCCGTTGGTTTCTTCAAGCACTTCTGACACCATGTAAAGGTTTTTAATGATAACACTGGTCTTAACGGGACAACAGAATCCTTTTATTCTCGACTCCAGTCATGAACTCAACATGTGCCCAAACTACCTCTTGGAACAACAACGTAATCACGTTTTCTTAAAGCAACACACACATTACAAACAGCATAACAACTTACTAGCCACAGGGCTAGAGACTGGAAATAAAATGCATCCCCCGGACAGCAGTTATTAGACACACGACCGATAATACTGTTTGTTAGTTTGCTTATTATGCCGATTAAAACAATAAGATAAACACAAACTGTCCATATAATCTAAAATGTTGCAGAATGCTGGAGGAAAATTAACTTACCGGGGTTTGACAGAGACGTGACAGTATGCCGAAATTTGTGCGCGTTAAACAAATTCAACTATTAACGCGATCTTGTATTTCGAGCCCGGTTTACACTGCCTTTCTCCACAGAGCTGCTTCGGATGATATTACACTTTATTTCGTGTTGTACACACATACTGGGTGAAACAGAATGTCATTTTTATTTACCCGCCACGGTGGCCGGTAGGTGAATCCAGTTTACCCGCCACAACACAAAACCACCCGCATTTGGCTGGTGGCGGGTGCTAATTTCCATTCCTGGTGGTGAGGCAGATAATGATATTATGATTTCAGTTGGCGTTAATCAGTATGATGGATAGAGTTTCAGATTTCATTTGCTATTGATCTAACCATAGGCAACAAATGTGGTTGGTCAATGGGAGGGCAGCAGGTTATCAAACCAAGGCATCTGAAAATGAAATGATATCACAAAATTGTAAGATATGTTGTTTACATTCAGTGGATGCAAGTAAGGGGAAGAGAGATTGTAACCTGTCAAATCTGACAGGCCAAAGTACTTTGGTAGGAGAGATAATGCACAGTAATGCACATGGCACTTGACTGATGGTATTGATAGGTCCAGAGTCCCAACAGAGCACAAACATCTTACATTTTGTTTCCCATTTAGATGACAGTCATCTGTCAGGCAGAACATTAGAGTGGCTTTCTTCCTCAGTGGCAGTTAAACCTTACGGATTCCATAAAATATTCTTCCTCCAGAAGGATTTACAAGAGGGAATGATGAAGTCTTGATAATCTAGGAGGAGATAGCCAAGCTCCAAACTAACAAGGAATGTGCAAAACTACGTTTTAAAAATCGACTAGACCAAGGACACTGAAATTGTGTAGCCTGGGGCCATTTTTAGAAAATGCAATGTGATAAAATGATCTGTCTTAGTTGTTGTTTGGTTTTAAAATAAGTTCATTTGATTTGTTTAATTTAAACATGTAAATCATATTTATGTACAACTATAGTCCCAATTCTAGTAGATTAACGTAAATACTTGCACATCTGCACACTAACAAAGCACCCTGATTATAATCAAAAAGGCTGTCTACATTCAAGTTCACACAGAATGTGTTCTGTGTTAAACCTACAACATAATTGAAAAGAATGTGTTTATTAGCACATTACCTCCCAGTACACAGTTGAGAGGCTGATTGGTCCAAGTAAATGTTGCATTTTAAAAACATAATAAGCATGGTATGTTTAGCAGAAAAAGTCAAATGCTCCACACTACTCAAAAACACCCATCTATGCATGCATTCATAGATTAAAAGCAGTTCTTTAAAGCTAAAGGAATGCAAGAATGTGCCCTGTATGAATGGCCCTTCACACATTATTGTAATCGACAAGCCTGCATTGTAGATATTTTACTTTGTTATAACTGATTCCATTATACAGTATGCATCGTTATATGTTTAATTGCTATGAAGACAAAGCAGAAAAATTCTAATTCTCAATAAATCCAAACTGTGGCAATGGATCACTGGTGACCTTGTGAATCTGACCCTGAGGACTCCCTGAGCCCTGAAAATCCCGTTATCCTTAAAGAAACCCTGTATAATAATGCTGGTTTGGAACAGAACAAAAGCATGCAGAAGTTTCCAGATTTTATTTTTGTTTTTTTATCTCAGACAGGACAGTCTAGGGTATCACACTTGTCAACATACTAAAGCCCTTTCCAAGAAACTGCATTTCACTAGCTGTATATTGCTTGATTAAAAACAACATGAAATGATGCATTGCTGTTATGGCATTGGATCATTGGATGACAGAGAGTTGTTCTTTGACAGTGTTCCATGCACACATGAATAAGACAAGATGTGCAGGTTAGAGGTTGACCAATTGATCGGTTTTGCTCATTAATCGGCACCAATAATTGATTGCTGGGACTATTGGCAATCAGCAACAATCCATGCCCGGTTTTTCCGGGTTTCGTCTGTTGCTGGAGTGGCTGAAAAGGTCTGCTGTCATTAGAGTCATTAATGATTATAAAATATTTAAGAATTACAGAACTTCAGACACTTTTATCTTCTGAGACGGACAATACACACACAGTGCATTAACTGTCTCACCTATGCATCAGTTCCTTTTGATCCCCTTTCTTCCCCTTCCCCGGCCTCCCTCCACTTGGTTCACTCAGAATGGTCAATAGTAGAATATAATGTTGTACTTGAAAATGCAGATGCTAGTGAACTAACAGTCATGTCTGGTATTATTTGAAATGTCTCAATGCAACTGGTACAATGGTCTCAATCTTACAAAAGTAGACTAAAAGATAGTACAGCTCATAGGAGTTAAGAGATATTTTGCTTACTGTAATGGGAGTGCCCTTTTCTAGGGTCTTCCATATAAATTACCTTCTGTTCCCTTTTTAGGTGTAAACTAACCTGGTCTGGAACTTGGGTTAATACAAAATCCAATTGTTTGTTCCTGTTTCCATCTCTGGTGTTGACACACTTCATACTATGTATTTTGCTAAAAGGCAGGTATGCATATTTTACTCTTAGATTAATCTTTGAGAATTTGATGTCTTGTATTGGTTTGATATCTCTGAATTGGCATAATATTTACCTTACTGACTATACATTTTTGACTTTTTATTCTGACTTTCTGTAAATATTTTTTCAAGTAGATTAAGTGAAGGTGTATGTTACTGCAAATATGCGTACGGGGTTAAGTGCATACTAAATATCAGGTTAGAATGAGCATGTACATCAGGTTAGATTCTAAATTTATGACTAACTGCTTGACTTTATTTAAGTTATACTCAGTTGCGATAACTATGGGGGCTAGTCATAGTACTGGTCTTAACTGCTGTTTATTGCCTCAGTTTTAATTATGTTGTACGTAGTTATATTAACTATCTGGGGCTAGCCAAATAGTGCTAGCATAGCCACTGACTATAGTTTGAGCTTTATTTTAAGTTGTACATAGTTATTTTAACCATCGGGGGCTAGATAAAATTAATATCGAAATAATGATAATAATATTGTCTCATAGTAAAATAATGTCTCATAGTACTATCATAATTTGCCTTTAAATTCTAAATTCAAGGTCATACTAAAATGGAGTCAGTTTAAGTAATAAAACAGATTAGAATTGAATTTAAATTGAATAACTTTGCATGCTGAAAAGACTGAACATGCAAGAAACCTTCAGCCAGCACTGGATACTTTCCTTGGACCAAGTGCATGGACCTTTCAAGTTTGAGTGTAGAAATCACTTACACCTTGTGATGTTTGTTTTGACGTGACAATTCAGATGCAGATTTAAAATGGATAGTGTGTATAGTGCCTGTTTTCATATCATTACTACATAATTAATTTGTTGAGTAGATGTTGAATTAGTAGAGAAATATCAGCAATTTGCTTCCAAAGCTGAGAGGACGTTAAAATTAGTACACATATAAAAAAAAAATAAAAAAGTGACCAAAACACTCACAAGTCCAATCCAAATGTTTAATGTCACAAGTGTTACCATCTATTTGCATTAGTTTATTTCCAGCTGAACACATAAATGCCTTTGTTAACCAGCGAAGTTGCATAATTAAATAAATAAATATATTTCCACATAAAGTACATTATTGTTGCTCCTCTATGTCCTGCCTTTCTGAAATGCGTTGATTTTTACAAAGCTTATTGTTCTGAAAAGTGAGGTGTGCTCTGGTTGGCCAGCTATCCAGTGCATTGTGATTGGATGAATTCCTCAAGCATGTGATGGAAATGTTACGCCCCTTATCATGCTGTGATGCCATATCCCGGAATGACAAGACAAAAACAATAAAACCCATTATAAACGTATATTTACATAAATGTAAATGTGTTAATATCATTTCGAGAAGATGCTGTGTCCTAGGCTGTGAGAGTATATTTGTTTGATCACATCTCGTAATTACCACAAACTTGTCAACACTTGACACTTACCACTGAGAAATGTTCTTCGTCAGTTGTGCTTGTGAATCAGTCTCTTGTCGATCAGCCATTTCAACCATTTTATCATCAGACTCTGGCTCGAGTTGGTAAGCTACAATCCATAACAGCTTATATATGTATTGATAAGTCTCTAGGGCTGTCATTCTGTCATGGCAATTGGCATTTTGTTTCCAACATGCACTCTACGCGGTAGACCAATCCAGAGCCGTAGAGAGATCTCTATATGGTTCTGGACCAATCACAAAGGACTACGCCATGTGACCAATCACAGCAGTGATGGAGCACAGAAAGGAAGGTTTCGAGAGATTGATTCTTTGAACTGCTTCGCACAAGTTGTTTATTAATTATTTAGAGATTAGGTAAAATTAAATCTATTTTCTGGGAAAACTAATATGTTTTGAGCTTGCATGCATGTAAACTTGTCTTAGGAGATATATAAAACAATATTAGCAACCTTAAAAATGCCATAATAGGGCGACTTTAAATATGAAAACGTACTTACAGACTTTGAGTCAGAAGCGCCAGACTGTCTTTGCAGCCCCACTTTATAGAAACAGACATTGTAGGCTACTCTCACAGGAAACAGTCTTCATCCTCTGTAAAATGCGATGTACACGTCTGAATATTTGGGTTGAACTGTTCTGTAACAGTGTTGTAAATGCAACTTAACTTTCTTTTAAACCTTCTTTCTTTGTATCATAAGGAGCCATTTTAGGTGGGTGTTTGACTCTTAAATAGTTTAAAGAATATCTCTTTGGATTTGAGATTTTAGTCTTTGCAACTTTACAGATCTTCTTTATGCACCAAGAGCTTGTAACACTCCAAAGAGAAAGAAAAAACTGAAATCGCATCATATGACCCCTTTAAAGATGGTCGTATTTAAGCATGGCTTTGATGGGAAATCTTAACATTTTACAATTAGAGTCCATTTGTAACATTAACTAAAGTAAATAAAAACTGTAGAAGTATTGTTTTCATTCAGAATTAATTTTAAAAAGTATCAGTTGATTAATCGTATCGGCCAGTGTGTTCCTACCAAGCTATCTGTTATATCCATCGGTAAAATCGGTCAACATCTATTGCAGGTGTGACAAAAATATATACCGGTAGCCTCTGAACTGGAATGAATAAGTATATTTACCCAATAAGAGTGCCAAAAAAAAAAAAAAAAATGAAGGTCAACAGTTCGCTATAGAGACAAGGGCACACATTTTCAGTAGAATATTGAAAATAAAATTGATTGGTCTCAGAATCTAAAACTTTTTGTTGCTGCCTGAGAGATAAAGCATGCTTTAAAGACATATTTAAAGACATACAGAAACGTGAATGTAAACCTTCGTGAATGTTCCACCCCTCCAGTTTTGTGAATGTGCCCTCTTAGGGTTAGAGTACCTACCTAGATGTTTCCGCAGCATTACCTTTAAGCAATCACTTCATTCACAGTTGTCACATGGATGGAAGGCTTTTCATTATCCATCTTATTGAAACCTCTTTTGTGTTCCAATGACCTTGCCTGAGCACTGATATCCCTCGCCTTCGTTCCTTGGAGAGAGCTTTACTGGAGTGAATGTATCATAAATGTGCTTTTTGACATTTGAGGGGAGAAGGCTTAAAACCCCATTCCTCCTCAATCCGTCCGCAAGCCATCCCTTGAATGTGACACACATGAAGCAGTGCTGATGCAGCAGGGTTGATCTGTTGTTTCATGCAGACATATTCAAATGGATGTAAATTTATCTCGACGCTATACAAGTTTGGGTTCATTTCAAAATTAAAGCGCTGCACTCTGGAAAACTTTGGCAATGTTGTTCTTTCCTCTTTACAGCAAAAATTGCTTTCCCCCTTTTTGTTATCTAAATTTATTAAACTGTCTTTGTACCCTGGAAGAAAGATTTGTGGTGTGTGTGTGTGTGTGTGTGTGTTTTCGTGTGAATGGGTTAGTAAGAGCGAAGAATCTTCACATTCTGTCAACTGGAACGGTTCAGTTGTAAGATCTGCAAGCAAACAAGTTTTGATAGAATTGATGTTACAGTGATGTCACGGATTGTACTGCAGAGATTTTGCAGATATAAGGAGTATTTTTTTATTATGGCAGGAACAGTTTGCTAGGTTTGCTAGAGTCTGTTCATAACTAACAAATATAGTTACCATCTAATATCTAATCCTTTTTTGTATATAAAGTCAAGGTATGAAGTCCCTTCATAGTCTGAAATTATCAGTTTCCCCTGATCATTAAAAATGTTTCAATATTTTAACGGTGTGCCATAATTGATTTTAATGAGTGAATGTGCATGTGAGTTTTTTTTTTGTTTTTTTTCGGAGGACTCTATGCTCTCTGGAAGCAATGCTTAAAAACGAGATTTTTAGGGCTGTCACTTTTGAGAAAAATCAATCATGCAATGTATTCGAATATCTACAGCAGAAGGAGTAAGGCATATAGCCTAATTAATTTCTTAATATTGTATATCAACTTGATCGGGATTAAGAACACACGTTTGGAGCGCACAGACGTGCCTGGCTACTAGCTAGTATGGTGTACATTTTAGGACATCCTCAGACCTCAGTCATTAAATGAAAAAAGTGTCATATCTCAGACTAAGGCTTCATTCATCAGACAAAACGGTATCGCCCCTCGGACTGAAAAGCTTCGGGTCTTATATCAGGTAAAACAACGACAGGTCTCATAAAATTAGGCATCAGATGAAACCGACTCAGAAAAAAGGGCAACAGGCTAAACGGACTCGGGGTCGAGTATCGTGTGTGTGTATATATATATATAGTACAGTCCAAAAGTTTGGAAACATTACTATTTTAATGTTTTTGAAAGAAGTTTCTTCTGCTCATCAAGCCTGCATTTATTTGATCAAAAATACAGAAAAAACTGTAATATTCTGAAATATTATTACAACTTAAAATAATAGTTTTCTATTTGAATATACTTTTAAAATAAAATAATTTATTTCATGTGATACAAAGCTGAATTTTTTAGCATCATCACTCAAGCCTTCAGTGTCACATGTAACATCCAGTCGATCACATGATCATTTAGAAATCATTCTAATATTCATATTGATTTATTATGAGTGTTGGAAACAGTTCTGCTGTCTAATATATTTGATGAATAAAAGGTTAAAAAGAACTGCATTTATAAAAAAAATAAATAAAAATAAAAATTGAATTATATATTTTCTTTACTATCACTTTTTTATCAATTTAACACATCCTTGCTGAATAAAAGTATTGATTTTATAAAAATAAAAAAAAATTACTGACCAGTAGTTTATATTGTTATTACAAAATATTCATATTTTAGCTAACATAGCTTCTTTTATTCATTTATTTAATTTTTTTACTTTGTTACTTTTTATTCATCAAATTATCCTAAAAAAGTATCAGATGTTCTGAAGAAAATATTAAGCAGCAGAACTGTTTCCAACTTCGACAATTAATCATCATACTAGAATAATTTCTAAAGGATCATGTGATAATGATCCTAAAAATTCAGGATCCCTTCTACTGGATAAGATGGCAAAAAAAAACAAACAAAAAAAACAAACGGTCTAATCATAGACTGTAAAAAATGCGCGCACATGGCATTTTAAAAACCGGATATTTTATTTATAGTTCGATTACGGATATTTCACGTCATGTTCGAATGCATATTCGAATATTGAATAAAAAGTGACAGCCCTAATATATATAAGAGGTATAAGAGGTTTACCTAATGATACGCCGGAAGAGAAGGATTTCAGTGTTGAGAAACACTGTTAAATGAGTGTTGTGCTTCATCATACTAGGTAAGACATTATTTCTGGTAGGTTTTCAAAAGTATGGATGTATCAATTCCAAGCTGATACTTATTTATTTTTTTTTTTTTAACACAACGAAACTGATGCCAAGTACTGGGTTAGGTCAGGTTGGGTTGGCTCGGGGTCGGCTCGGGACCTGCTGATAGGCATCTGCTTTTCAAATGCTCCTGTGCATACTTGTGTGAGCACTCTGTGAAGAGCATCAAAGGTTTTGATTTCACTTTATTTTGATGGTCCCTTTAACACATTCTATTGACTATAAGTAACATTGCACCTACATGTCTACTAACTCTCATTAGAGTATTAGTAGACTGGTAGGGTTAGAATAAGTTGACATGTACTTGCAAAGTTTCTTATAGTCAGTAGAATGTCTGTTGGGAGACCATGACAAAAAAAGAGTTAGCAGATATTAAGCAAAAAGTTTACTACTGTAATTTACATTACATTAATTAACTAATTTAGCTGACGCTTTTATCCAAAGCAACTTACAATTGCTATGCATATCAGAGAATGCACGCCTCTGGAGCAACTAGACGTTAAGTGTCTTGCTCAGGGACACATTGGTGTCTCACAGTGGATTCAAACCCAGGTCTCTCTCACCAAAGGCATGTGTCTTATCCACTGGGCTAACACCACCCAGATTACTACGATTAAAAAGTTAACACAGCCACACAAACAGTCTCTAGTGTGCTCTGTTCAAATATGTGATGTTTTCCTGAACTTTTTTCAGAGTAAAACATCTCATAACTGTCAACACCCTGCATCTGTTCCCACTACTGAACATCTCTCGCTATGCCATGCTCATAGTTTCTCTAGTTTTGACTCTATTGTGCCCACAGAGGTTGATGAGCTAATCAGGCTGTCTTATTTGACCGGGAGGCAACAATTTATTTTAAACCAGAAACACAAATCATCTACCAAATCCATCAGTTCTGGGTAACCTCAAGGTTCTGTTTTTGCCCTCTACTCTTTACCATTTATATGTTATCAATGCTATGTTAAAGTTCACAATCTTGGTTTTCTAATTGATTCCACTCTTTCATTCAATGATCACATTGTTAAAGAGTAAAGACAGCTTTTTTCCACCTATGTAATATCTCACATATTGAATCCTCTCTCAGTCAGCAGGATGCTGAAACTGTTATACATGCCTTTGTTACATCTTGACCACTTTATGGCCTGTCAGCCAATAATATCAAACAATATGTTCAAAACTCTGCAACTCGCTTGATTACCCCAAAATAATGAGCGATCACATTACCCCAATCCTCTATCACCTTCATTTGCTTCCAGTTTCCTTGCACATAAACCAAAAAATACAAATTCTCACTTATAAAACTCTCAATAACCTTGGTCCTACATATTCATCTGACTTACTTCTGCCTTATATTCCTGCTCATTACAATCTTATAGTGAATTATTGTTAATAATAATAAGTACGTTAAATAGATGGGGGATGGGGGGGATCTCCTCAACCACCAACAGTGTGCAGCATACACCTCGATGATGCCTGGATAAAGCCAATCAGCAGATATGGGGATGGTTAGGAGGCCATTACAGAAAGAGGCCAATGGGCATATTTGGCCAGGATGGGATTTTTAATGACCATAGAGAGTCGGGACCTCAGTTTAGCGTATCATCTGAAAGTAGAGCCAAATGCATCCCTTCTAGCCTAAACCACGTGCATGTGTCATATCCCGAGCTTTGTATGTGTGTGTGTGCTGAACCAAGGCATCAGTCATTTTAATTTTTGACCACAGACATAATGTCAGCAACAGCAGCATTATAAAGTAAATAAAATGTAAATGAAGTACATCAAAATAATTTGACCCTACAGCTCCAAACTCTGTTCTAGAGGGCCAGTGTTCTTTTCTTGGACTCAGAACTTTTGGACTTGGAGTTGACTTGGACTCGAACCTCTTTGGACTTGGTCTTGACTCTGTCTTGACTAGTCCTGGACTTGGACTTGACTTGGACTCGACAAAGCTGAACTTGACTACAGATTTAGTTTTATGTTTAAATGTTTGTCAGTTCCCACCTCCTTCTTCGCTTAGCTATGAACATTGTTACATTTGTATTTTCCAAAAAACAAGAATACAAACAAAAATAGTTACAATCATTTTTGCTATAGTACCGAACTGGTACCGAGAAAAGTGGAATTTTACTGGTACTCGTAATGACTACTGAAATTTTGGTACTGTGACAACACTAGTTACTGGTGAGACATAAGTAGACATGTTTCATGTTTCACTGTTCATCCATTCCTACACACCTACAGTATGTAGAGTTACAGGAATGTTGGAGCCTTATCCCAACGTTTTTGTTCATATTTAACATTAAGATATAAATACTGTAAGAATGGTCTCGTTTGCTGCAAAAGGAGACCTGTATGTGTAATCATAAAAAAAAAAAAAAAAAAAAAAAAAAAAAAAAAGCTGTAGCATGTAATCAGAGCATAGACATACATTCTACAAGAAACTATGCTGTTCACAGTATTCTTTCAGACTCACATGAATAGACATCTGGAATGACAATCATTATTACAAAACACTAGAAAAAAGCACACAAGAAGGACCGGACTTCCCAGTGTTATTCCCCGTTATCCTGATGAAGAGTGTGCAGAGTAAACAGCATTAGTATCAGCCAGTAAAGGTGCTCATGTATAGAGATGAAATGTGAACCATTCTGAACTAATGCACAGAAAACACAATTTATGAGATTGCTTCCCTCCCCTTCTTGGCTGCAGCGATCAGTGGAGATGCCTTGTTACTGTGCAGCTCCAGTAGGCACTTCTTATGTTTTTCAGTCTGGGGACCAAAAACAAACCACAATAAAGTGGTGTTTTCTTCAAATAGCAAAAGATGAAAAAACTGAACTTGAGGTGTGTTAGTTACAGCAAAAGTTACATTTTAATATATAATCCAAGGGCATCCTTGTTTATCCTTTATTTAGCCAGGAGATTCCCACTGAGCCTTCAAAATATCTTCTTCATGTGAGACCTGGTCAAGAACACAACATAATACAACTTAATGTGACAAATGTGTGGTAAAAGAGCATATAAACAGATAAGAGTGCTTAGCAACAAGCACAGGTGGCAGTGGTGCAGTATAGCATTTTATCTTCAGAACAAAGCAGTAATGCATTAGGTCAGGTTTCACCCACGAGGCATGCTGAAATTGCACTTGCAGCTGGTCTCAACTGTAATGAGGAACATTATCATCATTATCATCTATATGTGACCGTTCATAGCAGCACGCTGTAGTGATCATAATTGCCACATACTTTTGATTAATTAGTGTTGCTTGGTAAGGCAGGCTTCACTGTTAATATTGCTCACACTAATAGTAATTAATTTAAATAAAACCCTAACATTAAGTTTGAAGCTTAAGTGCCAAAGTTAAATTATGTAAAAGTATATATCAAAACACTTTATAGTGTTGATACTTTTTAAATGATTAGAATTAGTGTCTGACTGACACATTAATAATAATAATAATAATAATAATAATAATAATAATAATAATAATAATAATAATAATAATAATAATAATAAAAGGCCCAGAGATTTTGATGGAGTGACTGAATTTTATTTAGGGACCATATCATATTTAAGAATTAGGGGTGGGATCTTTTGACTTAACTAGTAAGCAACTACCCAGAATACCAAAATACCTAACTAAGAAGAACTAACTTCTACTTTTTCTGCTTAATTTAAAAAAAAAAAAATAATAATAAATGTATGTGTGTATATATATATATATATATATATATATATATATATATATATATATATATATATATATATATATATATATATATATATATATATATATATATATATATTCTAAAATACAAAGTTATCGTGAAATTCTAAATGGTGCAGTCTGTTAGGTTGTATCTCAATCTGATATAATTAAATCATTATTAACATGGCACAGCTATTTGATTTCTTGTGGTTCAACATATCGCAGAACAAATATTGGCTAGTGCTTGCTGTAGCAGTTACAGTTCGCATCAGGAACCCTTCACCTTCCCCAGCTCAACCTGTATAGATCTGTTATGGGGTGATTTCATGTATGTTATTTATGTTAATTTATTTTTATTTTTATTTACATTTTCTTGTATGCTATATGTGCAGCCTGTCTGTACATGTATTGACAGACAGATGTTTTTTTGTTTGTTTTTTTTTACAAAGACCAAACACATTAACTTTGTCATGTATATTCACTGTCATGTATTTCACTTAATAGGTCAATATAGTTCTATAACTGAAGAAACAAAAACAAATATATATTTCTGCATTGTTTTGTTATAGAATTCAGATATGTGATTATGTGTGTATAACTGCACTTTTCAGGAGAGGTGGAAGTTCTCTGCAAATTGACTTTTGTTATTTATCCATAAATATGCTTTTATCGTGTCATTGTCAGTACATCTTTGCAGGTTTAAAACTTCACTGTATGATGAACATTTGTAAAAAATTATGTACACATTTTTAGTTTTTCTAATTCTACGTGGCATTCTTAGACCCTTTGAGTTCAGAAAATCATACAAAGGATTGAGTATCTTAACAATATCTACTCAAACCATACATTTACCGTACATCAGTGAATGCTATCTATATAGTTGCTCTGTGTCAGGCTTTTCAGAAGTGATGATTAATGGATCCCTTATTTCAGTGAAATGTGAAAAAATAACCTATAATCCCAATTTTTTACAGCACTGATGATTTTTTTTTCGTTCTTGTAAAATAAATTATAAAGAAAAGGAAGAGAAGGAAAAGAAAACACAAATATACTATTATGAATTTCTGGCAGCTATAGACATGAACTCTATTTCCTGGCCTCCTGGTCATGCTTATGCTGTTCTGACATTTGATGTCTGCCGTTCTCTAAATGATTAATGGGATGCAGTGGTGGTGGTTGATGTTCATTTATCAATCAGTATGCCAACAAAACCTGCGCCGTCATTGTTATTGCACTACATTCTCCATCCTCCACACTACTTCTGGCTGTCAATGTGTTTTGCCAGAGGACAGGCATGTACTGGTTTGAAGTGCTTCATTTTGCCTCAAGAACATAAGCAATCCACCCTGAAACTCACTTCAGCTCCCAACATGCAAATCAGTTCGCAATGGAACCAAGGTTGCCTACAGTCTCATTATTTGTTGTCAGCTGTCTGCACCTGTTTGGCCGGTTTGTGCATGTGTGGTACTTGTCTTATTGTTATCCGGTTATCAGTTCTTTCCTCTTTAGTTGCAATGCCAGAGATGACAGTTCTGTGTGTGCTGCCTGATCCCAGGACCTGTCAGTGTGAATAGTTATGGGGCATTTGAGAGGACACTGCTACCCTGCAAGTCTGACAGAGGTGTCAGCTGTGCCAAAATGGTGACTTAGCACTAATGCCAGCTTGAGTTAGCAGGTGCTTTTTGCTGTGCTTGTACTAAGGATGTCCAAAATGACAGAAGGGTTACCTGCACAAAAGACAGATAAATTGAGTTGCGTTTTGTAGTTGGCTTTGGGTTTATCTGACCCTTAGATGTGTTGCTTTGAGGTGATTTCTTAGACATTTTTCTTGTATTCAAAATCAACCAGATAGATTTCAGTGGAATGAAACAATGCAGGGGATCTTAAGAGGGCAAAACTTGGACTGCTTTTAGTGGAATTGCCACACTGTCCAGAAAAAAATGTCACGTTTGTGGTTTGACACTCAAAAAACAGCTGCAAGGTGTTTATGGTGGGCCAAGACATAGCACTGGAGCTATAAAGGAGACTACTTAAAAATACAACTTTCCCCCAATGATTTTACAGTGCAAAATGTGTAACAGCTAAAGCAAATAAATCATAGATAGATTGTTTTATGTTCTCATGTAGCATAATAAATGACTGAATGGATAGCAGCACCAAAGTGACCAGTCTGACCTTTGCAACTGGCTACATGACTGCATTCCTAATGCCAGCTTCAAATGTTAACACCTCCATATCCGCATGATCCCACAGATGACAACATAGAAATGGTTACTGTTAATAACCTGAAATTTGCTATTTAATAACCCAATTTCATTTTGCAACCATAGATATGCATTCAAGTTATTCAGAGCAAAATTAAATGGCACTACAAATCATTCATTTATGATGGCCAGCAAATGTTTACTGCAGTCTACAGAGTCATTATACACTCTTATATTAGGTCTAAATGTTTTGTTATTATGTGAATTCCATTAAATCTGTGAGGATTCCATTCCTAAGATGCTTTATCATTGACATTTAGGGCTGTTAACGGTGAAAGACTTGATGTAATGACCAGCATGTAAGCTAGAGACCTTGTTAACCATGAATGTGAAGGAAGACATTAAGGGTAGCAATATAGTCTGTCATTACCGACCATGGAAATGTTATTTCTGGCTCTTGAAAAAGGCTGCCATCCCACAGCTTTATTACTCACATAATATATCTACTAATGATGTAGAATTAGTTGTAATGGAGGCTCATTAATAATAACATAAAATAAATCAACAAATAAATAAAAACTGATGCTGATGAGGCTTTTATTTTATTTATTATTATTATTATATTTTTTATACAGTAGCATGATATTATACCACTAAGTTAAACCATTTTTTTTTCAGTTCAGAATGAAAAAAGTGGTTATATACCATGCCATTCTATTGTGAATAAAATTTATATTTTATTCACAATAGAATACAGATAACATATGAAATGCTGAAAGTGAGACATTTTGAAATGTCATGCCAAATATTTGCTCATTTTGGATTTCATGAGAGCTACACATTCCAAAAAAATTGGAACAGGTAGCAATAAGAGGCCAGAAAAGTTAAATGTACATATAATTGCAACTTATTAGGTCAATTGGCAAGATGATTGGGTATAAAAATACCCTCTCATAGTGGCAGTGTCTTTCAGAAGTCAAGATGGGCAGAGGATCAACAATTACCCCAATGCTGAGGCGAAAAATAGTGGAGCAATATCAGAAAGGAGTTTCTCAGAGAAAAATTGTCATCTACAGTGCAAAATATCTGCCAAAGATTCAGATAATCTGGAACAATCTCTGTGCGTAAGGGTCAAGGCCGGAAAACCATATTGGATGCCCGTGATCTTCGGGCCCTTAGACGGCACTGCATCACATACAGGAATGCTACTGCAATGGAAATCACAACATGGGCTCAGAAATACTTCCAGAAAACATTGTCTGTGAACACAATCCACCATGCAATTAGCTGTTACCGGCTAAAACTATATAGGTCAAAGAAGCCATATCTAAACATGATCCAGAAGCGCAGGCGTTTTCTCTGGGCCAAGGCTCATTTAAAATGGACTGTGGCAAAGTGGAAAACTGTTCTGTGGTCAGACGAATCAAAATTTGAAGTTATTTTTGGAAAACGGGGACACCATGTTATCTGGACTAAAGAGGACAAGGACAACCAAGCTGTAATTAGCACTCAGTTCAGAAGCCTGCATCTCTGATGGTATGGGGTTGCATGAGTGCGTGTGGCATGGGCAGCTTACACATCTGGAAAGGCACCATCAATGCTGAAAGGTATATCCAAATTCTAGAACAACATATGCTCCCATCCAGATGTCGTCTCTTTCAGGGAAGACCTTGCATTTTCCAACATGATAATGCCAGACCACAAACTGCATCAATTACAACATCATGGCTGCGTAGAAGAAGGATCCGGGTACTGAAATGGCCAGCCTTCAGTCCAGATCTTTCACCCATAGAAAACATTTGCGCATCATAAAGAGGAAGATGTGACAAGGAAGACCTAAGAGAGTTGAGCAACTAGAAGCCTGTATTAGACAAGAATGGGACAACATTCCTATTCCTAAATTTGAGCAACTTGTCTCCTCAGTCTCCAGATGTTTGCAGACTGTTATAAAAAGAAGAGGAGATGCCACACAGAGGTAAACATGGCCTTGTCCCAACTTTTCTGAGATGTGTTGATGCCATGAAATTTAAAATAAACTTGTTTCCACTTAAAATGATACATCTTCTCAGTTTAAACATTTGATATATCATCTATGTTGTATCCTGAATATAATATTCAAATTTGAAACTTCCACATCATTTGCATTCTGTATTTATTAACAATTTGTACAGTGTCCCAACTTTTTTGGAATCAGGTTTTGTAATATCATGGTACTTTATAATATACAGTGGGTACGGAAAGTATTCAGACCCCCTTAAATGTTTCACTCTGTGTTATATTGCAGCCATTTGCTAAAATAATTTAAGTTCATTTTTTTTCCTCATTAATGCACACACAACACCCCATAATGTCAGAAAAAAACACAGAATTGTTGACGCTTTTGCACATTTATTAAAAAAGAAAAACTGAAATATCACATGGTCCTAAGTATTCAGACCCTTTTGCTCAGTATTTAGTAGAAGCACCCTCTTGATCTGATGCAGCCATGGGTCTTTTTTGGAAGGATGCAACAAGTTTTTCACACATGAATTTGGGGATCCTCTGCCATTCATCCTTGCAGATCCTCTCCAGTTCTGTCAGGTTGGATGGTAAACGTTGGTGGACAGCCATTTTCAGGTCTCTCCAGAGATGCTCAATTGAGTTTAAGTCAGGGCTCTGGCTGGGCCATTCAAGAACAGTCACAGAGTTGTTGTGAAGCCACTCCTTAGTTATTTTAACTGTGCAGTTAGGGTCATTGTCTTGTTTTTAAGGTGAACCTTTGGCCCAGTCTGAGGTCCTGAGCACTCTGGAGAAGGTTTTCATCCAGGATATCCCTGTACTTGGCCGCATTCATCTTTTTCTTGATTGCAACCAGTCGCCCTGTCCCTGCAGCTGAAAAACACCCCCCACAGCATGATGCCTCCACTGTTGGGACTGTATTGGACAGGTGATGAGCAGTGCCTGGATTTCTCCACACACACCGCTTAGAATTAAGGCCAAAAAGTGTGGTCTCTTGGTCCCATCAGACCATAGAATCCTTCAGGTGTTTTTTTTTAGCAAACTCCATGGGGGCTTTCATGTGTCTTGCACCGAGGAGAGGCTTCCGTCGAGCCACTCTGCCATAAAGCTCCGACTGGTGGAGGGCTGCAGTGATGGTTCACTTTCCTCAACTTTCTCTCACCTCCTGACTGCATCTTTGGAGCTCAGCCACAGTCCTCTTTGGGTTCTTCTTTACCTCTCTCACCAAGGCTCTTCTCCCCCAATAGCTCAGTTTGACTGGTAGGGCCAGCTCTAGGAAGGGTTCTGGTCATCCCAAACGTCTTCCATTTAAGGATTATGGAGGCCACTGTGCTCTTGGGAACCTTAAGTGCAGTAGATTTTTTTTTTTTTTTTTTTTTTTGTAACTTAGCCAGATCTGTGCCTTGCCACAATTCTGTCTCTGAGCTCTTCAGGCAGTTCCTTTGACCTCATGATTCTCATTTGCTCTGACATGCACTGTGAGCTGTAAGGTTTTATATAGACAGGTGTGTAGCTTTCCTAATCAAGTCCAATCAGTATAATCAAACATGGTTGGACTCAAATGCAGGTGTAGAACCATCTCAAGGATGATCAGAAGAAATGGACAGCACCTGAGTTAAATATATGAGCGTCACAGCAAAGGGTCTGAATACTTAGGACCATGTGGTATTTCAGTTTTTCTTTTTTAATAAATGTGCAAAAATTTCAACAATTCTGTGTTTTTCTGTCAATATGGAATGATGTGTGTATGACGAGTGAAAAAACAAAATTCCTTAAATGATTTTAGCAAATGGCTGCAATATAACAAAGAATGAAAAATTTAAGGGAGTCTGAATACTTTCCGTACCCACTGTATGTATGTATGTATGTATATATATATATATATATATATATATATATATATATATATATATATATATATATATATATATAGAAAGTAGTATAATACCTGTAGACGATTACTAACAATCCATGTTTTGTAAAAACAGAGAAAATAAGCTTTCAGCCTTGTTTTGTTTTGTTTAGGATACTTCCATGTCAATATGGATACAGTTTTAAAAAGCTCTCTGTCCACACTAGTGTTTTCAAGCATTTTCAAAAAGTGTCTCATCCACACAGAAACATCAGAAACCGTTAAATTTGCTTTCTGTGCATGCATAAAGCTTCAAAAAAGCTCACTGCAGACACAAAACAGACATTTTCATGCATTTTTTCTGACAGGAAATTGTATTTATTTTATTTATAAAAATAACTCACCATTCACTGATGCGTCCAGGTCTCACACACTCATGACTGTATGTCTGATTTATAACTCAACTGCCCTAATGTTTTGCTGCAAATAGCAATTTTTGTAGTACTGTGATATGAAAAGTGTTTAAAGTAACACATTTATAGCAATAGTGGGAAAGTGCATCACACATAACGTGCACAAAACCAGTTTAAACACTGATATCTATTGGTATAATATTCGTAACGACTAAACTTACATCGATTTCAAAAGCCTCCTTTTTCACAGTCCACACTACAATGCGTAAACGGCTTTTTCAAATTTGTCCACTTTGGAGAGCATTTTCAAAAAGCTTAGTTTTCCTTGATGAAAACGACGTCTCAGTGTGGATGGAAGGCCAAAACGGAGAGAAAAAAATGCGTTTTCAAATAAAAATGTATTACTGTGGACATGGACTCAGTGGTTCAGGTTTCTGCAGTGTTAAATCATTTCACAGAGAACCTACTGGGATCAAATTAAGCTACAAGGCTGGTTCATGAAAACAAACATCAAACAAAACTACTGAACATTCAAGATGCTTTCCCCTTTAGTAAATGAGTTTTGAGATTTGAAATACCTTTTGGAGACTGTAATGTAATAAACACACAGTCACTAACACTGCATTGTTGATTATGTTATTAGAACAGCAGCCTTCATAATTTCCCATTCAGATGAACTGCTTTTAAATTATTCAATATCCACCATGCTAGCAATGCTCCTGAGGCCATGTGTATTTAATGGTCTTCAATTAGCCAGCACACACTAGACTATCATGTGTGAGTGTTTGTGTGTGTGCATGTTGGAGTCTTTAGAGGACAGTGACGGACAGGCAAACTAACAGCACAGAATTACTTACACAGCTTGGCATGTACTTCAAGTTGGTCAAGGTCTGTTGTCCTTTCGCTGATGCTTTGTCAGTTCTCAGCAGCTACACATAAATTTTCTTTTAACTGCTTTTTTTGCAGACTTGTGAGTAGCTGCATCAGCCAGTCCTTGTTGTCCTTTCTGAGGTAAATAATATTACTTTACTATTCACCAGCTCTTTTATTGAAGCAGAGTGAGGGACATGACATACAGCCAAGCAGGGGCCATTGCTAGTGGGGTGAAAGGTGGTGACGATTATAGGGGCCCACAGCTGAGGTTTTTAAACCTTGCCAATTTATACATTTATACAGAGTTTAAAGCATTCAAACACAAGATCCGGGAAAACTCGACTGATTATGCTACAGCGCGCACGCAGAGAGCCATGTCTCACTGACAGCAACACAGAACTGAGATCTCCTTCAAGAAGTTCACGTCCTCCTGCACCTGATGAACAAATACAAATTGCATTTTAAACAAAAAAAGAAAAAGATGTGAAAGAGCACAATTCAGCACCCGCAGTGTTCTGGTGTTCAGGTCACACAGAGACGTGTCTAAAAGCACTTAAACACCAAATTTGCCTCTGGCTTTTGTACAGACAAGCACATGATACAGCTTATGTCAAAATACCCTTCTTGGAAAGTGTAATCGAAAAACTGTCGGTTATGTCTTAAGTGAAAGTAAACAGTTGAGAAATAAATTGGATGTGTATCATTATAATGGATGCATTGTCTCTTAAAGTGTTTAATTTACTAGCTCTGCTGTTGGTATCTTTAATGTTAATTCAAGAAGATGAAGGACAAAAAAATCACTTACTGCTCTTGATTTAATTACTTTTAAAATTAAGCATTGCTTGGTAACTGTTCAACAAAGTATTGATAGTTGTGTAAATATTGTCGTACTAACAGTTGTCTGAAGTTTTGGTTGATTGATCCATTACAGATTTATTTGTTCTGACAGTTTATGAGTTCTTGTCATATTTTATTACAAATTTCTAAGCTATAGCATATAAACTGTGATAATGTGGGAAAAAAAAGTGTTTACTGTATATTTTATTTTACATTGAAGACTATGTGGTGCTATTTTACATTTAATTATATGGTTTCTGTACCTGGACACCTACAAACTTGAAAGAAAAAAAATCCAACAAACACCTTATACATTGTGTAAATAGCACAAATAAATAAATAGAATGAACATACAGTACAAATTAAACTATTTCAAATAGGGGCCACTGGTACAACCTGCACCGGGGCCCCACTAACCCCATCTACGGCCCTGCAGCCAAGTATTAATCTTGTGTATCTACTGTATAGAGTAGTACTGCATCTTTCATATAACCAAAAAGTCTTTAGTTTTATCATATTAATAAAAGAAAAGTACAGCTTTCCGATTTTCTCCGGAAAAAGCCGAGCTCCTGGAGGCGTGCTGTGGGCAGAGCTATAATACTGATGTTTCGTGTTGTTTTCATTAACATATATCACTTCTGATGCAGTTGTATTTTATCAGTGGAACCGCTCCCTGCTTTAATAGCAAACGATGTGCAAATCCAGAGTTGACCTGGGCCTTGTTCTTAAAACATTCGTCACTGAAATAATGAGAACACACAAAGGCACTTGCTACACTCCGTTTCTGCCCCAGAAAAGCAAACTGCATCCACTGTTTGTGTAACGCTGGGTTCTTTGGGAAGCTGAACACGGTAAACTTTCCCTCACATCCAAATACACACTTATGTGGAGACATTCTCGAACAAATCCTATGCAGCGCTGGCGACGATTTCCCGATAAAGCGCTTTGATGAGCGCGTCTTGCTCTCCTCTGGTCGATGTGTGCGCGGGCACGCCTTTCCAGGAGAAATGCTCAGATAAGGAGTTCCACCATCATCTACATCATTAGATTCACGATTGAAATAAAACAGCCGAAACTTTTACCAACCCGGAAGTACGATTTTCGGTATTTCATGAGAATCCATCTTTTTAACACTGTGAACAACTCTGAATACATGAAACACCATTGTAGCCCCCTTTTAATGTGGCATTAGATCACTGTATTCCCCTCATTTCAAGCAGTATGTGAATCAATCATCTTTTTTCACTTTTCTACTCATTCCAGCACGAGATAAATGTAAATGAAAATGTTGAAAAATACAGAAAAAAAAGTCTCATGTAATCGATCAGTCAATAAAACAGCTTGTGAAAATTTTACTTGAGAAACGCAAACAATATCCTTCCCAAACATAGTTTTATTATTTTCATAGGCTAAATCAGTCTGACCTGCCTTTATTTTTTTTTAAGTAGGTTGAATTTTCAATAACCCATTTTGAAGCAAAAACAGAATGTTCTGAACAGCTTTGTGAAATTATACTACATGCTTGAACGAATGGGCTGAATGAGATGCAGATTCACTCTTTTACAGCAGGTGGTGCTTCTGGAACAGCAGATACAGTATTTCACTGCACTGAAACACTGCTTTTATGTTAATTAAACAATGATAAGATGAAAAGAAAATAGCATATAAAACTTTTCTGAAGCACATTCACACAAAGTATATTTCATATAAACCCCCAAATCAATATTAAGGATTTTCTTCCAGTAGTTTTTGCATCATGAACAGCGAGTTATCTGCCTGCTACATTTTTCTCTTCGCGTCCGTCTTGAGCATCTTTGGTCTCTGTTAACGGTCATTTACAAAATTAATATTTTCACATAAATGACCTTGGAAAATGATATGCATTGCAATGCAGTTTGTGTAAGCAAAGAACAGAGATGGGCTACAATAAAACAATAAACAGCTGGTTGCCGATCGCGTAAGTTCCTGGGGAAGTTCCTTCGGCCGTCATACACACGTGCTCACACCAACAGGAGGGTGAGGAGTCATGTTAGTCTCTATACTGTACTCAACAGAGGGATTCACACACTTTCAGTCTTTTAAGAAGACATAAAAAACAGCAAATACTGCAGGAATGGTATAACGAAAAATGTTAGTGGTTTTGAAACCGTGTAACCAAGAGCCGACAATGGAGAGGGCACCCAGAATGTGATTTTTACTGAGGAGAAGCACACAAAAAATCACTACATCACCCCAAACAAGGAATGTGACAATTAGGGACAAAGCGAGCAAACCTTTGTCATAACACTTCTTGAGGAGTTCAGCATTTGACGGTCACAGTCCGAATGGAACCGTGCACACTTTCATGGCATGACGGATATTGTCCACAACACAATCAGTTATGGATAAAGATTCGGTTCGGAACTGCAAACACAAATAAAAATAATTATAAATATGCTGGATATTCATTAAAGCAACAGTTAAGTACAGACACACTAAAAGGGATTATATTATTAATAATCAATCTAAATATTTTTTTAACATTATCTGATTTATATTTAATCTGCAACAACACTGTGAACTTTTATAAGGATACAAATAGAACATGGACAATTTTAAATGTATCATTATGCAAAAAACATGAGCAGAGCTTTCTGTATGAAAGACCCAGTAGAAAAGCAGTCTGATACTTGGTTTCTCTGCAAAATGGCAGGAATAATTATTTTAGTGTTTTCAGTTTATTAAATAAAATATGTAATGTGTATAAGAGAATGTTAACTGTGACAGGATGATTGAAAGGGCCGGTTTACAATGACAGAATGCAACACAATGCAATTTTATGGTAGTGTGTCCCAAAGCGTGTCTACGCTTCTGCTGCACGCTCATAACTATCTACTTTTTTTCTTCTCAAAGTTGAATTGGGGCACAGCACAATAGTTTACATTCTGTATAAAAGCCTTCCTAATCAAATTAATTTAATCATATTTCAAGATCTGAAATAGATGGGTCAGGACAGGTAAAGAAGACATTCAAAAATGTATATGTCGATATTCCACCAGGAACAGGGGTTGTTTTTGAGTGAACTATTTCTGTGTTGTACTAATGGTGTAGACGGAACATTATGTGTAAAGGTTCCACAGATTTGAGAAACGAAAGCCAGATCAATAGGGTAGATGAAGGACTTTTTTACCATGCTTTAGCTTTTACCATTCTACTGTGCATGTCTGACAGCAGACTATACAATCAAGGGTAGCACTGCTGAAAAGCCTATAAGAACCTTGGAACTTAATGCATTTTCACCTTTTAATTTAAAATAAGCCACAGCAGCTGGCCAACTGCTGGCGTGGGCAGTGTCCAATTTCTCATTGATTTCTCTTGATCGTGGATCAGTCAAAGGTGCAGGGACTTCAATTCCGCTCTTTCTTTTTGCTTGAATCAAAGTATTCAAGGTTGTGTATGTGTGTAAGAGTTTCATTAATCCTTTGAAATGTATTCAGCATATACAGTACACCAGAGTTGCCACTAGGAACATGGCAATAATTAATTTGCATTAAAGGGTTAGTTCGCCCAAAAATGAAAATTATGTCATTAATTACTCACTCACATGCTGTTCCAAACATGTAAGACCTCCTTTTATCTTCGGAACACAGTTTAAGATATTTTAGATTTAGTCCGAAAGCTCTCAGTGCCTCCATTGAAGCTGTGTGTACGGTACACTGTCCATGTCCAGAAAGGTAAGAAAAACATCATCGAAGTAGTCCATGTGACATCAGAGGGTCCGTTGGCATTTTTTGAAGCATCGAAAATACATTTTGGTCCAAAAATAGCAAAAACGACGACTTTATTCAGCATTGTCTTCTCTTCCGTGTCTGTTGTGAGAGATAGTTCAAATCAAAACAGTCTGGATATCCGGTTCGCGAACGAATCATTCAGTTGACCAAATCAAACTGAATCGTTTTAAACGGTTCGCATCTCTAATATGCATTAATCCACAATTGACTTGTTAACTTTTTTTTAAATGTGGCTGACACTCCCTCTGAGTTCAAACAAACCAATATCCCGGAGTAATGCAAGCACTCAAACAGTACACTGACTGAACTGCTGTGAAGATGAACACCGAGCCGAGCCAGATAACGAACAATAGACTGACTCGTTCACGAGTGAAGAACCGGTTGCATCGGAGTTCGGATCACCAGTAGTTCTTTCGGACAGTTCAATTCAATAAACCGGTTGAAGAAAACGGTTCACCGGTTCTTTTGCACTCGACATAATGGCGTCATTTGCGATGATTTCCCTTGATTCAAGCCTTCGGTTTACCCGCGCTCATAAGACTAGCACAGAATCAGTTCAGTTCAGACGCTCTGTGTGTCGGTCTTCTTCACGCTGAATCACGCATGCGCAGTATCATCAGCTCCTTGGTTCACGAATCGGACGCGGCTGACAGAAACGGTTCTTGACTCGTGAATGAGTCAATGTTTTGTTCGTTATCTGGCTCGGCTCGGTGTTCATCTTCAGTTCTCTCTTCACAGCAGTTCAGTCAATGTACTGTTTGAGTACATGAACTCCGGGATATTGGTTTGTTTGAACTTAGAGGGAGTGTCAGCCACATTTAAAAAGTTAACAGCTTAAGTCATTTGTGGATTAATGCGTATTAGAGATGCGAACCGTTTAAAACGATTCAGTTCGATTTGGTGAACTGAATGATTCGTTCGTGAACCAGATATCCAGACTGCTTTGATTTGAACTCTCTCTCACACAGACACGGAAGAGAAGACAATGCTGAATAAAGTCGTCGTTTTTGCTATTTTTGGACCAAAATGTTTTTTCGATACTTCAAAATATTCTAACGGACCCTCTGATGTCACATGGACTACTTTGATGATGTTTTTCTTACCTTTCTGGACATGGACAGTGTACCGTACACACAGCTTCAATGGAGGCACTGAGAGCTCTCGGACTAAATCTAAATTATCTTAAACTTTGTTCTGAAGATAAGAGGAGGTCTTACATGTTTGGAACAGCATAAGTTAGTGAGTTATTAATGACATAATTTTCATTTTTGGGCGAACTAACCCTTTAATATATAGCAGATGAATACAGCCTACTCTGAGCTCTACAATAGCTTTTGTTAAAGAATTGACTTTGTGTTTGTTGAGTTCAAGTGCTGCTTTGCTAAGGGATTACAGTTCTGTTTTGTCTTTTTACAGTTTGATTAAAGTCCTAATTCTATATGCACTTAATGGAACTTAATGGAATGTTCATATTAATCTACCACATTTTATTTTACAAGTGAAAATTAGAGGCATGTATATATATATATATATATATATATATATATATATATATATATATATATATATATATATATATATATTCAAGTTATAATATGCATAAAGTATGTACTATTTTTAGATTTTATATTGTAATTGTAGTTTGTCCAATTGATAAATCAATAGTTTTACTTTTATTATATTTATATTTTTACTATATTTTTCAATATTTAACTTAAAAATGCCTTTGTATGCATTAAAAACCTTATATTTCAGGAACATTTAGTGATTCAAATATAGTCTCTGAATTAAGGTATCAAACAGTATGTATAATTGTTACTTAGAAAAAAAAAAAAAAAAAAAAAAACCTTTTCAGACTTGGAATGATTGCTTGACAGTGCCTGTGCTAAAGGTTTTGTAGGCCTTACAGACAAAACATAATTTTAGAAATCCTGCACTGTAGAAACTGCCACTTAATTTATATTCTTTGTAATCTGTTATTAGGTTAACTTTCATTTTATGGAACAATGTATTCTGAATACTCTAACCTGTTAAATTGCATTGAAGTATAATCCATTAAATTCTACTTCCTGCAATTTTAGTTCATCTTGAAGGAACTGATTATTAAATGCAGAATTTTGCTCAACCTAAAAATAAAACTAAAACTAAAAAAGAGAGTGGTGGTATATTGATGGATTATTGTATTTGTTGTATATGCACTTGCCAGCTTTACTAAAAATATCAGTACCATTCATTCCTGTGCACATTTACAGGTGCTTCTCATTACATAAGAATGTTGAGGAAAAGTTAATTTTTTTCAGTAATTCAACTCAAATTGTGAAACATGTGTATTAAATAAATTCAATGTACACAGACTGAAATAGTTTAAGTCTTTGGTTCTTTTAATTTTAATGATTGGCTCACATTTAACAAAAACCCAGCAATTCACTATCGCAAACAAAGTGGTGTATGGTGACATCAGCTTATCAACGCAAAACACCTGCAAAGGTATCCTGAGCCTTCAAAATGGTCTCTCAGTTTGGTTCGCTGGGCTCAGTTTGGTTCGCTGCTGATCTGAATGTTGTCTAGAAGACAATCACTGACACCCTTCACAAGGAGAGTAAATCACAAAAATGAATTGCCAATAAGCTGGCTGTTCACAGAGTGCTGTATCCAAGCATGTTAACAGAAAGTTGAGTGGAACGAAAAAGTATGGAAGAAAAAGATGCACCACAACCTTATGAGGATTGTCCATTAAACTGGATTCAAGAATTTTAGAGAACTTCAGAAGGAATGGACTGAGGCTGGTGTTGGTCCATTGTGTTTTTTGAAAACCAAAGTCACTGCACCCATTTAACAAGAAATCTTGGAGCACTTCATGCTTCCTTCTGCTGACCAGCTTTTTGAAGATGCTGATTTCATTTTCCAGAAGGATTTGGCACCTACCCTCACTGCCAAAAGCACCAAAATTTGGTTAAGTGACCATGGTGTTGGTGTTCTTGACTGGCCCACAAACTCACCAGACCTGAACCCCATAGGGAATCTATGGGTTATTGTCAAGAGGAAGATGAGAAACAAAAGTCCAAAAAATGCAGATGAGCTGAAGGCCACTGTCAAAGAAACCTGGCCTTTTTTATACCACCTCAGCAGTGCCACAAACTGCTCACCTCCATGCCACGCTGAATTGAGGAAGTAATTAAAGCAAAAGGAGCCACTACTAAACATTTAGAACATGTACAGTAAATTAACATACTTTCCAGAAGGCCAACAATTCACTTTTTTTTTTTTTTTTTTTTTTTGATTTTATGAAGTATTTGTTGAGATTGTGGGTTTTTTGCTGGGTTTTTGTTAAATGTGAGCCAAAATCATCACAATTAAAAGTACCAAAGACTAAAACTACTTCAGTCTGTGTGCACTGAACTTATTTAATACTTCAGTTTCACAATTTTAGTTGAATTACTGAAATAAACTTTTCGTCGTTATTCTAATTTATTGAGAACCACCTGTATATTGATATTTCATATAATTCACCATTCATTTTTGAACCTCAGAATTAATACAAGAAACTGAGCCTGTATGCCATATCCTTGAAGTTCTCCACTTTGCTGTTTTGCATGTCCTCACCCTCCCTCTTCTTCCTGCAGGCTTTCAGAACTCCGAGTGATATGGCTGGCGTTCTCCGCAAGCTCGCAGCATGCATCCCCTGCGTGTGGATCTTCCTCATGCTTTTCGACCCAAGCTTGCAAACCGGGTAGGATGACTCATCAACCCTCCCCATCTAGCCACACTCTCTACCTTTTCTCTGTTGCCCATGTTGCAGGCTCTAGGGATGTATTGCAGTTAATACATTCATTAATAAGGTTGTATTACTGTGCAGGGGCTTTCACGATCTGCAAAATGTCATTGGAGCAAACCGTAACGGCCTGTAAATCGTTCGCACAAACTGCCATGAATTGGATTTTCGGTGGTGGAGTGGGCATGGTTACAAGTGTGACTCAATAAACCTGTAATGAATATCATGCTCGAAGAACCTGAGGGATTCCAAGGCCTGTTTAGCCTAGATTCCGTTGCAGAGATGCCAGTAAGTTTTCACTGCTCATTAGCTCACTCGTACATGTCAGAATTGTGAAGGTACATACAGACAGAGATTTTGGGCGCAAAAGGGATTTTGAGCTTGCAATTAAGAGCCAGAGATAGCGGTCTCCTAAAAAGTAAGTACAGCATTAAATCATAAAAAAATGAGCCCTGCCATGATATACATCTTTCTCAAACCATTCCAAATGTGTCTCAAGTGTGTGTTCATAAAGGGTCTGATATACTTCAAGCTAAACAGAAGGATGAACTGGCGTGATGTAATTTCGAACAGAATCTTGCAATGTAAAGTTCATTTGGTGCTGGCCAAATCATTTTTTGTTCAAAGATCCAACCCTAACTGCAAATCACTCTTCAAAGCCACACCTCTTCCAAAACACATTAACATAACACAGGCAGACCATGTAGGACCTCAAACAACGACCTGACAAACAAGAGACGAAATACAGGGCATTAAGTAGGCTGGTGGAATGAGCTACAGTTGATAATCCTTCAGTCCACCAAGTACTGAAATCCGCTTCCCCTCCGTCTAGAGTCCAGAATACGTTTGACTGAATAACTGGGTTCCCGATCTATGAGTCGCGGCAGGGGGGAGGGGGGTGGGGTGGATTAATAGGAGAATTAAATATGGGCTTTATTTTAGATACATGTCACTGCCACCGGGCTAATGATCTTGGTAACAGTAAACGGGCCAATAAATTTGGAAACTTATTAGAGAAGGAACGTAGAGGAATGTTCTTAGTAGAAAGCCATACTCTTTGACCCATAGCGTATACGGGAGGCCTAGACCGGTGGCGATCGGCTTTAGCCTTGGTGCGTGCCCCCACTTGGAGTAGAGTCTTGTGGGCTCTAGTCCTAGTGCGGTGACACCTCAGGACGAAGGCGTGAATGGAGGGGACCGTGACTTCGGATTCCAGACTGGGAAAAATAGATGGCTGGTAACCTACACTACACTCAAATGGAGATAGGCCAGTAGCTGATATTGGTAAGATATTGTGGGCGTACTCCACCAGTGACAATTGTTGGCTCCAGGAGGAAGGATTCTTGGAAACCAAACATCGCAACACTCTTTCCAAATCTTGGTTGGCTCTCTCGGTTTGACCATTGCTCTGGGGATGAAACCCCTGAGGACAGACTTACAGTCGCCCCCAGTAATATACAGAATTCTCGACAAAATTTGGACACAAATTGGGGTCCCCTGTCAGAAACCACGTCTATCGGGAGGCCATATAAACGAAAGACGTGATCTCCAATGGTCAACGCTGTCTCCTTGGCTGAGGGCAATTTGGGCAAGGGAATAAAGTGGGCGGCCTTCGAGTACCGATCCACCTCGGTCAAAACTACCTTGTTGCCGTGGGAGGGCGGTAATAAAATCTAGTGCGATGTGGGACCAGGGTCTCGAAGGGACCGGCAGCGGTTGAAGTAAGCCATCAGGGGGTCGATTGGAAGTCTTACCAGTGGCACAAACCGAGCAAGCCAAAACAAAACTGTGAATGTCGCGAGCCACAAATAACCGATTCGGTGGGCACCCGGGCGTAGGCGTTACCCCTTCTAATTTGATTCGATTAATGTGGAGACCACTAATGTCTCAGGAAAAATGCACTCGGGAGTGGACGGGCATTCGGAACGGTATAAATATGTGACAAGGAATCGGGTTTAATATTTTTGGAACCCGGGTGGTACGAGAGAGTAACGTCAAAACGTCTGAAAAAAAGTGCCCACTGAGCCTGCCTGGAGTTCAACCTTTTGGCAGTACTAATATATTCTAAATTCTTGTGGTCTGTCCATACAGTAAAAGGAACCGCCGATCCTTCTAACCAGTGGCGCCATTCCTCCAATGCCATCTTGACTGCCAACAATTCTCGGTTACCAATATCATAATTTCGTTCGGCATGGGATAATCGATAAGAGAAAAATGCGCATGGGTGCACCTTGTCGTCTGAGGGAGAACGTTGAGATAACAGCGCCCCTACCCCCAGCTCCGACGCATCGACCTCCACCACAAACTGACGTGATGGGTCAGGGGTGATCAAGATAGGGGCTGAAACAAAGCAGCTCTTCAGTTTGGCAAACACAGCCTCGGCTGTGTCTGACCACCTGAACGTAGTTTTGGGGGAGGTCAAGGCGGTCAGAGGTGGGGCTAGTTGGCTGAAGTTGCGAATAAAATGCCGGTAGAAGTTGGCGAACCCCAGAAACCTCTGTAGGGCCTTACAGGAATCTGGACTTGGCCACTCTACCACAGCCTTAACTTTCTCGGGATCCATGCGTATTCCCTCAGTCGACATAATATACCCAAGAAACAGAACCGACTGTGAATGAAATTCGCATTTCTCCACCTTGACAAAAAGCCCATTCTCTAGCAATCTCTGAAGCACTCGTCGAATGTGCTGCACATGTTCCTGGAGAGAAGAGGACAAAATCAATATGTCGTCCAGGTAGACATATATGAATTGATCAATCATATCTCACAGCACTTCGTTGACGAATGCCTGGAAGACCGTTGGGGAGTTGGAGAGCACGAAGGGCATGACCAAGTATTCAAAGTGTCCCCTGGGGGTGTTAAAAGCGGTCTTCCATTCATCCCCCTCCCTGATGCGGACCAAATAATAAGCATTACGTAAGTCCAATTTTGTGAAAAAGCAGTGTTTTGAGCTCTGATAAGATGGTTGTAGACCACCCTCAAGCGACCGTTAATTTTACATCAGAATGAATGCTCCCTGTGATTAACAAAATTTTTTAAAAAAGATAATCATTTTTGTAAGTTTACGATGATGCCACCTCAGTAAATTAGTAAAATATAACAACGAAAAAAGAATTATTGCCTACATAACATATTTTAATATAAATAATGTATGGAAAAAAAAACTTTAAAAGAGAAATAATAAATCATCAATTGCACACTCGAAATCAGAATTAATTTTGGGTAAAAAGTTTTGGATAAATGTAGGGAATTAAGTCATTGGCTTAAGTCAAATGGCTGACACCCGATATAGTGCACTATATAGTAGATCGGGAGCGGTTTCGGACACACCACATGTCTTATTTAGGGTGTGTGATTGGCAGCAGCTGTGTGTTTAATCAGTGCAATGAATGCTGGGATATGTAGTCAGGGATGACATGCAACAAATTTTGTACTGTGAGAGTCAATGTGACAGAAGGGTGACCTCTGACTCTGATGGCAATTGGATGGAAGTCCATGGACAGGATTCGTGACACCAGTATTGGGGTATGCAGTGTGGGTGGCATTGGAAACCATGCAAACAGTATATCATTGTTCAGCTATTTGGAACTTCTTTTTTCCCCCTCGAACGAACAACAAAAATAATTTAGCAGTGAGCATATTAGACTTTAAAAGAGGCCTAAATACAAAGCCATCATACCAGATCATCTCTTGGTGTGTTTATCATTATACAGCAGATTTCTGAAGATATATTTGGCATGTTGCTTGATACAGCGTCTGCATGTGTGTTGCCAGGCATGCTCAGCAGGCATCTATTCATCTGGATCCTCAGCATCTTTATCAGAGTAATTAGTCAAAGAAGAACATTGATTGGAATCTAGGAATTTCATCTGGCAGTAACATAAGCAAAAGAGAAACAAATGCTCGAGAGAGAGAGAGAGAGAGAGAGTGAGAGAGAGAGAAGCACCTGATATGAAAGAGCAAAGATAGCATCCGTAATTTTAATGTACCCCGCCACACAAGATAGGGGTCAGTAGGGGTCACTGAATGTGAGAATCAGAAATTAATTTCCCATAATGTCAGCTGATAGAAAATGTTCTTAATTTGATTCAGTGTGACATCACAGTACCAGTCTCCTGGAACATCTATTGCCCCCACCTCCATTTAAAATAACACATAAAAAAACACATTAATTTATTTACTTGCTTGCTTGCTTACTTAATTTAAAGTGTTGTTCATGTGCCACTGATGTTTGCAGATGGATTTCTGTTTATGCACTGGTAATTAAAGTGAATAACTAAACAGTCAGTTGCACATTGTAGTAGATCTAATAATAATAATAATAATAATAATTATATATATATATATATATATATATATATATATATATATATATATATATATATATATGGCATTTCATATGGCATTTCATTTATGAATTATGAATTATAAAAATCCTAAAAACAACAATGCATAACCATTTAATGCACAGGGGAGATACAAATTTTACCATACACTTAAAGGGCTGACATCAAAAATTTGCTGCTTTGACAATTAATAGTTAGATCACAGCTAAATTTGCTTTAGTGCAAATACCAAAACGAAATGATGCAAATTCATATGACTTAGTTGCCTTTTATAACATAGGTTACAACAAACTTTGTAGTTTCTCCCAGTGTTTTGTTTTCAGTGACATGAGGTGCACCTGAGAGCATTGCATTTAGTCATTGTTTTAATGTATAACAAAGCATTTAATATATTTTCCATTTTAAAGATTTCATTAATTTTGGTAGGTAATTATTATATATTAGATACATAAGCTCACTGTAGACCATATACAAAACAATTCATGTGATGGTTACAACAGTGCATTGCTAATTTCAATATAAATACCAAATTAATTTCAATGTAAAGATCAAGCTATCCAGCCATTGTTGATCTTACAGTGCTTTTGAGAAATAGTGCTATAAGTAACAATATAAGTTTGAGAGAAATGTATGACCCTCTGAACAATAAAATCTGTGTAGTACAGTTCTCTGAGAGACTTCACGTTGTTCATCAATAATTTTGCGTCTGCTTGTAGGTCTGTCCCAGAAACATGGGCTCATTATTTGAGTGGTAAATAATTTATATAGATAAAAAAAAAAAAAGACTATTAAATGGACAAACCAGTGCCTTGTTACAGCATGCTTCATGTTGCTATTTACTTTGGTGTTTGTCGAATACATTTTCTTTTGACCAAAGTGAGAGAGAACCTAAATAGTGCTGTTTATTCAGCTGACCCATTTCCCTTAAGTCAGAGAGGGTTCTTTGCTTTTGTCATGCTTTTATTGTGATACATAGTCCTTTGTTGCTTAGCCCCTACCAAAGTAAATTTAATTTCAGCCTCCACAGGCGTGTAAAAAGAAACCCTTTTTTTTTTTGCTAAATGTGCCACAGCCAGCCAGTGGAACAAGGTTGAATGTTAGCATTTAAGTCATAAAGCCTTATATTATTCTATTCTGGGTGGCAGATCTAACCAGCTCAAACCCTCCGTGCATACAAACAAGGCAACCTCAATCACTAGAACGGCAAGAGTGCAGCTCTTTGACATTGACCTCGTAGCATGATTCCAGCTTCAAGTAGCTGCCCCCCCCCCCATGCTATGCTGCAGAGAGAAGCAATCCATGCAGATGACGCATATCTCAGGATATGTTCTGTGCCTTCTCGAAAATGTAGTGAGCCCGCAAGAGCCATGACCAAGTTCAGGCATAATCCCTTTAGACTTCAGAGCAGCAGAATGCTTATACCCCATGAGTATCTCTCCGAATCAGCACAGCTGTCGCTCCACGAGTCCTGCAGGCTCGCTGATGCTCAACGATACTATCACACGACTCTAAATCGGCTTTGCAACAGACTTTGCCGAGACTTTGCTAATGGATAAAGTAGTCACAGACAAATCTCCCATATTAGCTAATGTCACTCCATGCATCACAGCCATCCCTCGCTTGATGCACATGCACCAATAGGCAGTGCTTGATTAAACTATTATTCACAACAATCCATCTTTAACATATGAATGAGCTGCTTGTGTTTTGCCTCGCCGACAAAGTGCCGCAGAACCTCTCTTCCGTCACGCACACACAAACACACACCCCACCCCTGTGTGGTGCAATCTCGAGTTAACGATTGCGGATGGCTCAAACCTCTTTTGTTGTCTGTTTTGTTTGGAATCAGTATCAACACAACTGTCCAAAGTGACATGAAATCAATACCCAACAAAGAAAGGGAGAGCGCCACTCCTGCACTCCTGCACTCCTTCCATATGGATCGCTTCAAAACCTCTGGCCACTCCTGCCCCTCTCTCCCTCCGGCTCATTGCACATGCATTATTCACAGGCTTTAGAAGGATATGGTGGCACTCAGAGATGTGACCGTGCCGACAAATAACATCCCGTCAAATGGCTGGCGTAACGGTGTGGAGGTTAATGTGTTGCGGGGTTGCAGAGAAAGGGTAGTTGAGGGGCAGAAGTCCATTTAGTAGTTCTAAGCGTGCATCACTTACCAAGAGTTTCAACGTTCACTCCTCCAGCTGGGTAATTTATCAGTTGCATCACTACATCGAAAATTATACTATGACCGGCTAAATATATTATGCTTTATTTCACTGGAGAATCATTTTGTCTTTGTCTGTTACAAGTATCATATTCAGTACATTTCCAATGTTGCTATACTTGTGGTAATTAAATGGTATATCTCACTGTAGCATCTCTGCACTTGTTGATAAACTGAATAATAGCATTGCCAACATCAGAAACGTTAAGTTGCTAATGTTCTCAGCTGGCTTTGTGGGAATGTGATTATGCTCTCCGTTGGCCCAGCAGAGGGTATTTCTGAAGGGCTGCAGGCCAAACGGAGGAAATCAATGTCACCATCTGACTGCATGGAGCGAACAGAATCTCATTTCAGTCACAACATGAGCTTTTATTTTAAAGAAAGATATCATGCATTACATGTTTGGTTCACACAAGAGGAGAAATGAAATAAAGGAATGCATTTTTCAACATAAATCCTACTCTGTCAGTGGCTCAGAGTATATTTAAATACCTTTCAAGTACTCTTCAATACATTTCGAGCAGCAAGCTTAGTTTACATTATTAAAATGTCCTCGATTTGTGATGCGTTTTCTCCAGGGTGTTCTGCAGGACTTTGTAAATGTGCAGCGCAGCTCAGGAAGGCCTGTCAAGATTGAAACGTCAGACGAGGATGTTTTAATCCTCCCCGCTGATTTGCTTCTTAATTGCACTGAGGAAGAATCACAGGTTTAATACAGCAGCGCTGTTTGAGCGCTTTTCCATTTTTGTTGCATCTGGCTTTCTTTTGATCACTGTTATAAACTTTCATGTATTTTTGTTTATTTTTTATTTATTTATTTTGCATTTTGAATCTATAAATGTTCTTTGTGGACTGAGAGAGCTTCAAATAATGCATTTTGGAGTATGCCTTAATATAAAAATAGCTAGATAGCACAAAAATAGCAAATTGCTAAGGCTTCTAAATAATCAACATGACCAAAACCTACTTACATGCCTTCTGTCATTTAATCACTCTTAATTTTAATGTAAAAACAGTAATCTTTTTGTAAAGATGAAACTAACTGATAGCTTGTACTTTTTTTAGCAAGTAAAGTATGGAGGACCAAACCTGCAGAAATTATGAATGAATTAATGAATGAATGAATGGATGGATGGATGGATGGATGGGTGGAAACTGTAGATAGAAGGATTCAAAAACAAATATAATTTGTAATAAAATGTAATCATTGCAATCAAATGACGGGGACGCACATTTTGAAGGAAAAGCCATTAGCCTATAGGATACATTTTGAATGTCTGGTAGTTTCCGTCTCATCCTGACTCGGCATAAATTTCGTCATGGTTTTTATCATCAGATATTAGGTTTAGCTTGTCGACTTCTCGTCTTACTCATCTCGTTATTCTCGTATAATGTTCATTAACTAATTTTTTCGTCCTCGTCTTCATTGATGAAATTAGCACTGGTGTAACGTTTGATCAGGCTCCAGTCCACCAGAGGGAGCCTTCACCTGAATATTGAACTCTGCCATTTCCTGTTCCTGCCACATCATTTCCTGTCTTGTCATTTCCTGTCACCCTGTATATAAGTCATTTGTTTGCACTGCCATTTTGCGAAGTATTGCCAGTCCACTGCCTTACTCAGTGTTCTTTCATTGTTCCATTGTTGATACTTGTTAAGATCTTTGTTTTTGCTCTTTTGACTCACGTTTTTGGATTACTGTTTTGGATTTGTCTGCCAGTGGATTGTTTTGCCTGTGTTTTGACCCAAGCCTGTGACCTGACCACGAGTTGTGAATATTGTTTGGATTTATTGCTCAGATCCTATAATAAAGACCCGCTTATGGAATCCACTCAGCCTAAATCCTCCTTACAACTGGCCTGCAGACACACTCTGTGGAGGTTTCTATGGCTTATGTTAATTTTCTTATCACTTGCATTATTTCATGTCTTTTCAGGCTTTTCAGGCATCGCAAGATTAAAGTGTGTTTTAAATTGTGTAGTATAAAAAACCAATTATAAAATTGTAATTAGGAAAATTAGGCAATTAGGAAAGGAAAAAATAGCTATAGACTACAAATAATTGGTTATTGTTCAGCAATGTATTTGATTAATTAGCTAATTAAAATATAAGAAAAAAAATAAACCTGTAGACAAAAACAAATGTATTATAATATATATATATATATATATATATATATATATATATATATATATATATATATATATATATATATATATATATATATAGATATTAGGGCTGTCAATTTTAGTTCGAAAATCAATTACACAATCGATTGGACCAACCAAAACAAGTTTCGAAAATGAAAATAGGGGATCTATTTTAACCAAATATGTACACTATTCGTTTTAAAATAATTAAACAATTAAAACTTATAGATGTAACAAAACTCACAAACAAGCAGAAAAAGAAAATAAAGAATTCTGAAAGTGAAGTATGTCTTCCGAGAGCTAGACAGAAAATACCAGCAATTTTACGCGCCTATAAGACCCAGTGACGTCGAAAGCGACCTCTCTGCGTTCACACCAAACGCTAATAGAGCATCTGGCGCAAATTATTTCAATGTTAAGTCAATGTCTTGCGGCGTGGTAGACGCGAATTCGCCTCATTCGCACATCTAGTTACAGGAGATTCTGAGTTATGAAAAGGACCATTGCAAGCTTACAGCGACCGGCCTTTGTGGTGGAAAATTGGCAGTAATACCCCCACCTTGCACAGCTTTACCTGAGTGTCCCTGGGTGTGGTGGGAGCATGTTTTCTTTTTGAACAGTTGTTTGAAATGGATTGAATCATTATTTAAAATAATCTTGGAGATTTTTGAATTGCCTAAATCATAAATGCAGCTGGGTTGAAGCCTGCACTGATGTTTTCCTTTTGTTTTGGCAGCCGTCCCCTCTGCATATTTATTTTTTCTAGAATGTTGCACTCCTGTTGCGGTTTGTTATTCTGCACGAAACTGAATGCCAATAAATAAGAAATATTGCTGACTTCTGCGTTTCCAGCGCTCTCTTTACGTCCGTCCGTTATTTGACGTTGAAAAAGGAAATGTCTTTTTTTTTAGACATGGAAAATCAGTTTTACAATCGATTCAATGAGATCTTATGTCTTAAAAATCAAAAATTATTTTTTCACAAAAGTGACAGCCCTAGTACAGAAAAAAAATTCCCGCATTTTTAATAACTTATTTTTGCACCGCGGAACGTTTCTCACTGGATGCGTTTCGGCGGACCGATTATACTGAAGCACCAACTAGCGTTCGCATATCACCGCAGCACATGATCGAACCTCAAGTATCACCTCAACGCAAAACATATAGCAGCTAGCGTGGACTTTACACTTTATGTTGAACTATGTATTATTTTGTTGGTGCAACAGTTTATGTTGAACTCTTTATTGTTTTGGCCAAGGTTATTGAGAGTTGGACTTAGTTTGTTATGGCCTCTGAAGCAACAGAGAGATGTTTTCTAATAGTCAGTGTTTCCAATGTTCTGAATGTAATTGACAGTATTGTGTATTACTCAAAAACACTTTACAGAAGGTTCCAGCACCTATAAGCTATCTGAATTTCTGAAATGTACTATTTCTAAATTGTTTCTATATATGCCATTGCTACACTTCATGGCAAAAAATGCACTGGTCTGCTAGACTTGGTTGAACAAAAATAAACAATATTTTGTTGCTTAAGCTTATGTATTCAGTCATTATTCAATGGTATACTATAAATCCATGTGAAAAAAAATTACTTGTCACTGTTCTCAGGTCAAATATTAATGTGCGATTAAAATTCGATTAATTTTGATTAATTAATTACAAAGCCTCTAATTAGTTAGATTAATTTTTTTAATCGGGTCTCGGCCCTAATATATATATATTCTCTTTGACTAATGAATTCATTATATCAGATTGAGTTAGAATCATCCTGCACCATCTAAAGTTTCATGACTGAACTTTTTATTAATTTATTGAATTTCTACTGGTAAGATATTACAAAGACTAAAACAATGCCTAAATAGCTATTTAGTTATTGGTTAATATTGATTATATTGGCAAATATTGGTTGAAATTATTATGTTGTTTGCCAGATAATGGAACTCTGGAGCTAATAAAAGCTTTAATGTAATAATCTAAAATCCCATCATTTGTCAAACTAGTATAAACTTATCTCATGATATAATTTTGCATGGTCCATGACATACAATCACTGACATTAATTGCCACTGGAACATTTGTAACATGAATCTAGTCATCGCATAAACAGCTGATATATGACAAACCTCAAGACTAAGGAAATAGAAAATGGAATAAAATTTCCAACAAAATATTAAAGAGTAGCCTTGACCTGTCTGAGGCTGGATGGAAAATCAATGTTCGCTCAGAGTATCATGGGCTAACTAATGAAAGAAACAAACTAAGAGGCTGGGAGACACATTCAGGAAAATGTACAAAACAATCATTTTGATTACTGATATTCTCTTTCTTTGTTTATATATTTGTCGCATTCATAATTCGTTTTTATTGAACAAGTAAAAAAAAAAAAAAAAAAAAAAAAAAAAACAATAATAATAATTTTTAAAAAAATTAGACAGCATTAAGTGTCAGTTCAGAATAACTTCTTCTAAACTACTTTCCGAGATTATCCTACAACCAGAGGACCAAATTTAGACGAAACTAAATAGGGCCTTGAATACATTTGGCTTCCACTTTCAGCAAGTAAACAGTGATATGATGTAACTGACTGAAAATGGTAATGAAGACATAGAAGACATTTATATACAAATTGTTTCTCCTACATTAAGCAATTTATTGATTTATTGATTTGCAGCAAGACAACAAATTTGTTTTCAAAATGGTAATATAATTTCTTTTTTTAACAGTACATTGCATTTTTGGACAACTGTACAATATCTATGACTAGTCGTACAGCAGTAGCGTTATGGTACTCAATATTAGGAACTTCTTCTCTGCCTATGATGAACAATACAACTGCTTAAGGCAAACTCCAATGATGAAACTGCTGTCGGTGAAAACGCACCTTTAAATGGGAGACATGCGGCCAGTGGCATTTTCTTAAAGGTTTTCAAAAGGTTTGCGTCTGTTGCTCTTTACTAAATGTTTAGAAGTCACAGATATAAAGATGTTTTATGAAAAAAAAAATGAGCTAGCTCAGTGAGTAAATGTTAATAGCATGTTAATATGAACATGTTTCATTAGAACAGGTATGGGAAAGTCTAGTCAACTGTACCGCAAAGTTTAGCTCAATCCGTTGGTTAGGAAGTAAAAGTACTCCACTCATATTGGCATTTTGGAGGCATTTAGAATAATATTCAAGCTGCTTTTTCAAGGACAAAAGTACCATACAAGGATCAATAATGTGCTCCATATAGCTTGTCTGCTGTCTGAAGTCTATAAAGTGTCTGATGCCATAGGATAGCTTTGTGTGTAGACTGCTGTTGTTAAAGTGGTCACTGTAATTACTCATCTTCCTCATCTGGAGACTACATACATACAGTGACTGCACGATCATGTTCGGAGACTGACAACAGAACAGAAACCCAGATTGGCTTTTCACTGCCTGTGCACAAACACATTACAGATCATTTAGTACATAGTTGTTGTGGACTGATACTATGAGTCAACACTGACACAGATATCTAAAGAGCAACTGCTTATGGCCAGACGAAAAGACTATATATATATATATATATATATATATATATATATATATATATATATATAATATTATTATTATTATTATTATTATTTTCTGTTACCTTTATTAACCTTTCTCACAATTTAGTGTTTTACTGTCGTTGTTTATTAAGAAATTTGTAATCCATTCATAATTTTTTAGTTACATTTAAGTCCCTTTGTTTTGCAAATGGTTGCATTGTTTTATGTCCTTGTTCCTTGAGATCTGACTCGGGCTCAAACATAAATGGCTTAATCAGTCCTGCCATTTACAGTATCAAAATACACAATGAGTTTTAAAGAAGGTTGTGGATGCGGTGCACTGAAGTTAGCCAATCACAGTGGGTGTTTAAATCCATTTCTGCAATACAAGGGGTAACCACCATTGGAATTGTTTGACAGGGTGAGGATGGAAAACTGATAACTTTTACAAAGAGTGAAACTTTTCTGTAAATGTTATTAATTGAATGCCATGGGCATATTTCCATTAAAAATGGATTTGGGTTAAGTGTTTTTTTTTTTTTTTTTTTTTTTTTTTTTTTTTAGCTTTGATAGTCTCCAAAAGACACAACATAATTTTCTATAGCAAATCTTGCCTTGTCATGGTATTTGTTGTCTAATGTAAAATGCATAAAAATTTTTGAAAATGGTGTTAACAATACTATTAATATTTGTTAATTTCTTGCATTATAAAACCCCTCCGATATCTGAACCGTGTTTACAAAAACATTATACAATATTCAGGAGTTAATTTCAACACTGTGCATTTACCACACTCCTCTATTGAAATATTGCGTGTTGTGTACTGGCAACTCAGTGAAATGAATCACCTCTACTACTATCTGGACCTCATGAATATTTTTATTTGCCACTTAATTTCTAAGAAAGAGGGAGAAGGATAGGAGAGAGGAATAAGGGATAAGATTAAAAAAGAGAGGAGACAGGAGATATATAGAGAGAGAGAGAGCGCCTCAAGGATACCAATACAGAGAATGTGATAGAAGAGGTTTGGGATGGGTGTTACGAGAAAAAGTCAATTTTTTATTTGCAGGGATGATGTGGTGGTAATGAAGAGGGATGATGCAGCTGCCGCCAGGGCCCATGATCGTCCAGAACTCCAGCCTGACATCTGAGATAGAAATTCCAATCAGCTCACACACCTCTCATAACACCAGATGGGGACACGTATGTCTTACGTCTGGCTGCACACAGATGATGAATGTTTTCTGTCCAATCTGACTGACCGTGTCACTTCAAATCAAGAAACATTTGGCACATGTACTAATTGGTTTGTTTGCCTATTTTGACAGTATTTGTGTACCCAAAATATATGTATGCATTTATTTATTTATGTATTTTTTCTTTCATTTATTCATTCAAAGGCCCTCTACTGGGCCGCTGCCCCTAGTTGAGAACCACTGTCTTGGAGAAGAATCCCATGCACAACAACATAACTCCACCCAGAATACTCTAGAAACCACTTCGCAGTTTCTTTGTTACCATCCAGAACATCCTGGCAACCATATATCAATATGGTGAAAAGAAAATTATGAGCCGGACTTGATTGAGCTCCATGTCTCTCTAACGTCTAGTCTAGACCACAGCTCCAGTGGAAACTTGTAAAGTTGAAAGTACCTGTTTTAAGGTCGACAACGAAAGCTAGAGTGCTAGAATTCATTTAAAGGGAATTTTTTTCTTTAGGACTGCATTGTAGAGATGCGTAGGCAAAGAAACTTTGTAGCTTGTATCATCTTTCCTCACCTGTCTTTTTTTTGTGTGGCAGTCACTCCATACTTCACTTTCGCCCTTTCATGCACTCATTCTTATCCTCCTCTGCTTGTTTTAATGGGCTGTAGATTACTTTTAAAGATTCGCCCTCACAGGGATACGTAAACCTGCTGGGGAGGCTGCGGAACAAAAGCAAAGGAGGACTGGTATCACAGCCTCATGAAACCCACTAATAAACCTCTGGTTTGAGTTCACTGATTGGCCATCTTCACAGGATGAGGTTCCCTGGCAAGTAACAGCCATTGATTAGCTTAAACACAGTATACAAAAAAAAAACTCAGGCATTCGCTCATTTTGACTCCTCTACAGTTTCCATTGTTCTTTGAATTACTGAATAGCGCAGCCATGTTTCTGTAAATGGAAAGAGGCTGATTAAAAAATCTACGAGAGCTTTTTTGAAATGAATCAGACCAGCAACACAATGGGAAGATCATCAGCTTTCAAAATGTCACGTCACTGACAGGTCTGGCTGACACACATATAGATCAGTCACGTGGTATAAGCTGTGGGAGAAATACAAAGAGCCCCTTATCACTCAGTCATTGCAATGCTTTCGGATAAACTCCTCCACTCTCAGGTGAAACAGGCTTTTCCTGCAAGGAGGTGTAAACCCAAAGAAAATGAATTAACATTGTACAGAGGCTGGTCTGCCTTTGCTTGTTTGCTGAAGGCAGTCGTTCCGCCATGTTTACCTCTCCGTAGTGCTGCATTTTCAGCTCCACAATAAAGTCGACAGCCTCTTGAGATGATTCAGTACAAAATGTGCAAGAGTACTCTGATGGAAAAAAACAGCTCTCTTAAACACACTCTGGCACTACAGAAAGGCTTGTTTTTTTGTAGCTTCTGTTATTTGCTGCAAGACTAAAAGGGATTTTGCTCATGTTTCAGTGTGATGATCTCTTTAATGGGCTCTTGTGACTGTTTTCAAAAGTGAAAAGAGGAAAAACAATCCATTCCAACCTCTTTAACCTCCTCTGTCCATAGATGGGAAACTTAAAAATAAATAATGATTAGTTAATGCTAATTGATGAATATTAAATAGCAAATGGTGTTAATTCTGCTTTTCTGTAGGAGGTAACTAAGAAATATTCAATGTGTTCAATGGATGTAAGCAAATGGTCTTTTAGAAAGGTTTTTTTTTTTCTTTTTTTTTTTTTTTCTTTTTTACCAGTGCTGAAAGAAGCAAGTACAGAACATTTGCTGTCTACTGGATGAACATGTGTAAACTAATAGGTCTATGAAATAAAATATTCATTAATAAAACATGCTTAAAACTAATTAGGTTTTATTTATTTAGATTTATTTATTTATTTTATTTTATTATATTATATTTATTTTACATTTATAGTGTCACTGCATGAATACATAATGAGTGAAGCTAAAGCACAACATGTACACTATTTAATAGAGAATTAGTTCCTGGAGCAGAAGGTATATTAATTTGATCATAGTTATTTAGGTAGTATAATTGTAACACAGTGTAACAAAATAATGTGTTTGACTTAAAGTTTTTATGGTTGTTCTATAATTATTTGCTGCTAATTGTTATTGTACTATTTATTTTCAGGTATCATCAATATTTCGGTAAATATTAAGATCTGGATAGTTTAAGAACTTCTAGAAATAATTGACATTGATTTATTACATATCAGGTTTTGTACTAATTGTTACCATTTTTGGGGGGTTAAGGTTTTGCTTTTGCAAAGATGAGAACATTGTATACGTTTCTGTAACATTCTGGAGTATCCCAGTGCTTACTGGAACATGTGGAACATGTGGGACATGTCTTTAGAGACAATAATCAACGTACACATCTGAAGTTTAGACAACTCACTTCTGGTAACTTTGTTAAACAATGTCTTTAAAGGTCAGTGTGTAACTGGTGCAAGCAAGGTCGCTTCCAGCACAGCCCTTAAATGAGGACAACATTCATTATCTTATCAGTTTTTCTGTCTATCACACCCTTCATCTTGCCACTGCATTGTTCATCGGGGAATCACACACCCAGCAAGACATAATTATTCTGCATATTTCAGGTAATTAAAGAACCAGGGGTTGGCTGCGTATTCAAGTCCCCATTTCCAACTTTTGGGTTTTAATGCAGCGAAATCCCAGAGATGGGATTTATGCGAAGCCATATTCAATTTTGTGACAGGTTTCACTTATCCACTTGGAGTTCCATTAGTTCTATCATTTCTCTGCTCTGTCATTCTGTCTATTTATTTATTTAATTATAACTCACTTTAACTCATTTTCTTACTGACTTGGTGTGCATGTTCTTTCAGACAGGTCTATGGCAGTAGTATTCAAGTGAGAAATACTACCGAAGTGAATTAATAAAATGTAAAAATAAACCTTGCACTGTTAAAATTGAGTAATAAAAGGCCTGATTTCAACACTTAGTTTTAAAGGGTCCTGTTACCTTTAATGTACATGTCCTCTAATATGATTGGTAAACGTATATGGGTAACACTTTATTTTAAGGCGTGTTACATATACTTACTATTATAATAACAATTAGTTATGCATAATAACATAATTACCTCAACCATATAGTACGTACATGTAGTTAATGGGGGTGAAATGCTATTTCATGCATACTGAGTTTTTTACACTGTTAAAGAGTTGGATTCCCATGCTAAACATGGACAAAGTTTCAAAAATTAAGTTGTACGTTTGAAGGAGTATTTTTGTTCCCAAAATACTCCTTCCGGTTTGTCACAAGTTTCGGAAAGTTTTTTTCGAGTATGGCTCTGTGTGACGTTAGATGGAGCGGAATTTCCTTATATGGGTCCTAAGGGCGCGTCTGCCGGAAGAGCGCACTCCCGTACAGCGAGGCTGAGCACAGACATTTCACTGATCAGAGCGATTCACTGATCAGAGCGATAGCGTCGCGAAAAGTCACAAAAGAGTGTTTTTTTGGTTGCCAGGGCAAGACAACCCTTCACAGATTACAAAAAAAAAAAAAAAAAAAAAACAGCATTAAGGGGCCAGTGACTGGAATTTATTTTTACAGAGCATCAACGGAGTTGTGCAAGTGTTTTTGTTTGTTCCCTGCATTTCGAAGATGCTTGTTTTACAAACAAGGTCCAGTTTGACGACGGATTTGCACATCGTTTATTTCTTAAGGATGATGCAGTCCCAACGAAAAAGGGTCACGATCGTGTGTTGGAACCGCAGACGGTGAGTAAAACTGCTTCAAATATCTCTGCCTCCTTGTTAGTGCGTCCGCCTCCCATGCCGGAGACCTGGGTTCGAGCCCCGCTCGGAGCGAGTCGTTGCTGCTGCTGCTCTCGTTCAGTTTCAGCCTCGGGATCTGATTCTGGATCATAAATAAACGGCTGAATCTGACTGTAAGCCATGGTTTGTTTTGGATGATGTTTTTTCCTCACGGTAATGTCACAGCTTCCACATGCTCTCAACGCAAAAGCCTACTGGCGCTCGTGATTCTTTAGCTCAGCCCACACGTCACGCCTCCAGCCGGTCGTGTTTTTCCGGGAAAAATCGGTACAGACTATCTTTCTCTTATGAATATAATAAAACTAAAGACTTTTTGGAGTTATGAAGGATGCAGTACTACTCTATAGGTACTCAAGATAAACAGGATGTTGAGTGAAAACGATCATTTCACCCCACCTTTAATATTAGTCAGTACTCATGTTACACTGTAACAAGGACACCTTAAAATAGTGTAACCCATATTATCATATGAAATAAGTATTACATGTGGAACTCTTTTGAAAACTTTTAATAAATCTTTAAAGTTGCTGAGATTGCACCATTGCAATTCGATTTTTGGACTCAAATTTACAAATGATTTAATCACTTAAAACAATGCAAATACAATGCAAATAAGTAATCAATTGTGTAATGTAGACAACATCATTGATTATAATGGGAGTTCTGCCAACAATGTCGAACCCAATCACTGATAAACTCATGCTGAACTGAGGTGAATGGCAGCTCCAGTGATTATAAACGGGGTTTTCTTTGCTTGCATCCTATGTATAAATGTATGTAAAAATTGAAATAACAGATTGTTTTCATGTGAATTTGACCATTTAGATACTGGCTTGATGCTTGATACTAATGCATAAACAGCAATAAATGATTTTGCGAAAGAATGTCTGTACATGAGTTCCTTAAATATCAAAAATTACTTAAGCAAATGTTTAAATGGGTTATTGGCCAAAATAAGCTTAAAACGGACCATTCCAATAGTCAAATCTGACTGCAAGTCTTCAAGTTAAACCTTACCATTTATTCATTTATATTATTATTATTACTTTATATATATATATATATATATATATATATATATATATATATATATATATATATATATATATATATTTTTTTTTTTTTTTTTTTTTTTTTTTTTTTTTTTTTTTTACATAGAGAGTGCTTTACTGCTTGGTAATATTTTAAAATAAGCTTATTCGTATTTTTTAAAGATCAAATAGCCACCTCCTAGGAGAAACTGCAGTTAAAGGTTTTAAGCTTGTGTCTATAAATTAGGATTTGGGGTCTATGGCAGAAAGAACCATATTTTTTTATTTTTTTATCATTAGATGAAGTCGAGCTATTATTTTCTTTCTAGGATTGGACCTATTCATAATAAATGCATCTCCTACCTGAAGAGGCTTCAATCACAACAGGTGTTCAAAGAATAAAAGATCAAAGATGCTGTCCAAGAACAATCTCTCTACCTCTCTATCCATCCTTCTATTTGCGACTTCAGTCTCTTTTTTCTTACTGGCCTTCTTTCTTTCTGATTTTTTTTCTTGTGCCCTATTTGTTTATTTTCAAAGCATCCTTACTACATCTTTGAGACCTGAATCTCTTCTTTCCTCTCCACAGGGCTGTAACAGGTCACAGAGAACCCATTCCCGATGACAGCAAAGACAACATCACCATCTTCACCCGGATCTTGGATCGCTTGCTAGATGGTTATGACAACAGATTGCGCCCCGGACTAGGAGGTACGATGAATGCATGTGCAAATGTCCTTCCTCATTGTCTCCAGTGTCAACATGCTGGCCTTAATGTTGGCTTGCAGATGGAGCATGTTTTTCCTCAGTCTGGGTTTCATTTCAGTTCTTACCTCAAGTCTCACACCTCTGAGATCCATGACAGATTGTGTTTTGGAACAGCACAATTACTCATCTTCTCTTGGCACTGTAATGTTTATCAATAGCAGAATCTGTCACAGAACAGTGCTCTCCCTAGATCACTTACAAATCGAAGATCAAGGAGCCCCAGGAGTCTCATGTGTTGAAGATTGCTGATGAAAATAAAGAGGAAGTCTTGACCACTGCTCAGATGGTGCACCAACAGATTGCTAAATTAATCATCATGAAGAAGCTGATCGGATCCCCTGGTCATCTTGGATTCAGAGCACATTAAACACTGGTTTCTTAGCATTGATGCTCTGTAGTCTGCATCCCAATTAGACCATCACCCTTTATGTATTTTTTGTTCTCCTCACAGAGGTCTCACAGAGGGAATCCCAAATGACCTCTAAAAGTACAGAAATTGTGAGCCCAGCAGTGGGCAGTCTAAATTCAAGATGTATGCTTTTGATAAATGGGCTAAGCCGCATTGGCACACTGAGAGTTGTGGGCTGATACTGTGGAGCTGGACGGCTTCCATTGCCTCTACTGCCTGAGTCCTGCTGGCTCCATCTGGCTCCCATCCAGTCACCCCTCTCAAGCTCCATCAAATCTTTCCATTTCCACCCTGCTTTACATAGTTGCTGATGTGTATTACAGTACTCATCACATCAAAGTTGATAACTAGAACATGATGACTTACTTCAGATGGTTAAACGCCTAGAGTACTCCACACACTGAGCATTTTTTAAGTGCCCATATTATGGTCATTTAAAAGTTCATAATTGTATTTTTCAGATCTGCATACAAAAAAAAAACAAAAAAAAACATAATACACAGTACATTGCCATGGCACTTTTTTCACCCTCTGTCTGAAACACTCTGTTTTAGATCATGTCTATTTAAAGCATAAGGGTCAATAAAAAGCTCAGTCTGCTCTGATTGGTCAGCAGTCCCCGTCCATGCGCTCAGAGTTTGTGTCAGAAATGTAACACCCCTTACAATTAGTGTTCAGCCCCCAGGGATTCATGAGCATCTGTAAACAGTAGTGTTGTTCTGAATTATCCATGACTATTTCCGTCTAGTTTTAGTCGACAAAAACTGATGACATTTATTCTAGTTTTAGTAAATGAAAATTTTATTTTAGTCTCTTTTTAGCAATGCTATTCTATTTAACCCAGTCGATATAGTATACTGTAAGTACCTAGTAGTATAGAAGAAACCAAAATTTTATTTTAGCCAAACCCTTTATCTTATTATATTTTTGTTACTTTATAGAGTCAATACATCCATTCCAGACATGGGAGATGCTGTGATTTGAATTTACAACATTTATTTTACCAACGACACATAGAAGTAAACACATCGGTCCCTTTCTCTGTGTCAGACTTAACTTTGTTTGTTGTTGTCTTCTAAATAATGCTTGAGGAAGTGGGGTCGCCTCCGTAAGACACAGGAAACAGAAATACTGCTAAATAATAATAATATTGTGACTAAACAAGATGAAATAACATTATAACATTTTGTTTCGTCTCGTTTTAGTCAATGAAAATGATGAGACATTTGAGCATAGTTTTTATTTTGTAAACCACATTTAGTCTTGTTTTTATTCATCAACAATATTGCATTATTCATTTAATTATAGTCATCGTCACATGACCAGCATTTATATTGCATTTCGTCTCATATTCGTCATGTGATAAAAGTTCATTGATGGCGATATTTAGTCATAATTTTCATTGACGAAAGGTACTTTGTCATACTTTGTGTCATTACCTGGCTTATCCATGACTGTTTGTTGTCATTGATTGTGTTTTTGATTGGTCTTCATATTATAATTTTATGTTGATTTTCAGATGTAATAACAAATAAAGATATAGATAAATTAGATAAACCTAAAAATCGGCGGTTGGACAATCTTCTATAGGACCATGTTTGCTCAGATCAGAAATTTGACAACTGATTAATTGTAGCACAATCTCTTAGCTTACCACATGTAGGCGTGGAAACACATCATGAACATGCTCTGTGTTATTAGTGGTGAATGGGGTATGTGCGCAACAAACTTCCATATTCTGTAAAACATTACATAACAGCAGTTAATATTCATTTTACATAGTAGTTATTTCTGCTCTTATGCCTACTCTTTCTTTGTCTTGTTGTCCAATCAGAAAGTGTGACTGAGGTGAGGACAAACATCTATGTGACAAGCTTCGGACCAGTATCAGACACTGATATGGTATGTGTGTTCTTACTCTTGCTTAATTTTTCCGAAGTGTTTATACAGATTATGTTCACGCTTATTCGCTCATGTCAATATCGGTCTGTTCCTCAGATTTATTGCTTTTGATATAATGTATCCTGTTCAACCAGATATGGTTACAAATAATTGGTGGCAGATTTCCACATGAGAAAACTGAGATGTTTTCATTGCTGTTGAATTGAATTTAGAAAGATTTGTTTGTCAAATGTGTCCTAGAGGAAGATGTAGTATCGTCCTTTATTTCCTTTTGTCCCAGTGAATGTGTGAAGCTTCATGTGTTCCTTTATGGGCTCATTTAAGAGAGGAGATAATTGGTTGTGAGACTGCATGGAGAAATGCATGCATCTTAATCATACACACAATTGGCTCTGGTATGCAAAATGAATCACCACAGCCATGCGGCGGCATTTCGTGAGAAGAAAACATCACAATCTGTCAAATTATACAGAGCATGAAACGATAGTCAAATTACACAGAAATAATAATCAAGGTTAATTTTTACATAATCAACCTATAAAGTTGTCTTATGAATTACTCCACTTTAGAAAGTAGAACTGCTGATCTGAAAGTCAAATTAGTATGAAATTACACAATATCTGTTACGAGGAGGACAGCTCTTTTTTGCGAAAAAAAAAAAAAAAGATAAATGTCACATTGCCTAACAGTAGGCCTAATATAGCATATTCTGTAGTGTTACCAACCCAAAAAGTGGCTATGAAATACCAAGAACAATCTAAAAATGTAAGCTTTCTATAATTGGCTGCTTTTGCGATAAGGAAAGACTCATTATCTCTGATCTATCCCTCGAAGAGAGTGTTAGAATGTTCCCATGACTTATCTTCAACCTATTCTCTGCAATGGTGTCAAGGACGACTTAGAAGACAGAGGCACAACCAAAACAGTCAGTTTCAGGTTGGACAGTGAATTTGGTCAATAATCCTTGACAGCAGGTTCTAAATAGTTTGGCCCCTACATCGTCATGCTATGACAGGAGATGTGGCGTAACAAGCATAGCTGAAGAAACGCTTTCTGAAGGTGATGACCGTCTCGCCTGCTACCCCAAAGATAAAGAAGTCCAAGACTTTTGCACTCCAGCGAATGGGATCAAAAGTCAAGCACTGACACACACCAATTCTGTCACCTGTTGGAATTTGGGTTCCTTACCACTGTCGCCTTCAGCTAGTTGGTGTATAAAGCTACCCAGTCTCATACGTGCCAAGTAAAACTCCGATAACTTTTATTCCTTTTCACACAAAGTATGATTTACAGAACCAGAGTTTTGATTAAGAAAGCTTTATTTCCGCACAATTCCTTGCACAATACTATGCTATGACTTTGAAATAGGTGAAACACAATAGACTGTGAAACGCTCCAGTACAGATCCCATGAATCTATGGTATGACAAAACAGATCAAACCTGTCTAGAAGGCAATTAAAATATCACCACTGCATCAGCAAATGCATAGATATGTTGTTTACCAACACGATCAAGCATTAACCTTTTAGCAACACTCCCCGGACATTTGAATTCTGAACCACAGCAATACTTTCCTGATGAAACTTAAGGCTGGTTCACACGGCAGGATAATTAGGCCGATTTTAGCCCCGATTCACCCCTTCCGACAATCTTAGGATGCTCCGATTATCGTAAAATAATCTGATCAAATATTCCTGCCGTGTGTGGTGTGTTAAGACCGCTCTCCTCTGCTCGGAAGAACGTCGGGACCGCTCCGATCTCAAATCGGGGATATCCAACATGTTGGATTTATTTGGCCCGATTTCTTCTCGTGTGTGGTGTCCCCTGAGGACAAACAATCACGCAGCCTGTGGACTGTGGCGTGTAGCCAATCAGAAAGCGAGGTGACAAGGCAGTGATAGTATCGGGAAACAAAATCAAAACAGCCGGCGTATATAATATAACAAATACAAATAAAGTCGATGGGCATAACTACATCCACAACTGCAGTCCACCAGAGTACATTGAAACGAATATATGAACGTTTATTTCAACGGTTATTAATCAGTGTAGTACGTAACAACATTTCTATGAGCTAAAACAACAACTTAACTCCATATCATGATGTAGCAAGTATAGTCCATGCTCGCGTTGTCTCCACCTCTTTGACCATCGCCTTTTCTTGTTTTTCTTATGTTTTTTTCCTCGTTAAAAACAAAGCACAAACTATGGCCACTGTATTCTTTTCGTCCGCCATGATTGTTTACTCTGAAGTCACGTTTGATCTCGAGGGATTTTGCGAGATTTCCCGTCTGACCTGGGAATGCTCGGGATTCAAATCGGTTCGTGTGTGATGTGTTGATATTGCCGTGTGGCTGCACACCACACACGGAACGACCAAAACTGTTAGACCCGTGATTTTTTATCGCTGTGTGTGGGGTCTCTCATATTTGGAAAATCGGCCGACAATTTTTAAATCGTCCCGTGTGAACCAGGCCTTAAGAAAAACACTGCAATACCTGCCTGTACCAATGTAATAAAAACATGACCATGGTCCCATATTGAACCCTTTTTAGTGCCACTCACTGGACATTTGACTTTGAAAATCCTGCGAAACACGCACTAAGGTTCATGATATCGGTGTTGCAGAAACATTGCCAAAAGCACTTATATTCAATGAGCCTGGGTTGGTTTAAAGACACTTAATATTCAGGAATTGTTATTGATTTGACATCAATGACACCACTGAGTGTGAATAAAATGTAAACTGAATTAAGCTGAATAATGACACTATAGCTTCAACTGAACTTGTTTCATAATTGATGAATTTTGAAATGCTGACACTCCTATTGAACTGAATTGAGCTGAATAATGGCATTATAGGCTTGTTAGAGCTGCTTTACAGCAGAATTTGAATTTGTCTCATAAAGTTTCCACAACTGATTCTGGTACTACTTTGAAACAATCTCTATTATAGAAAACACTATAGAAATAAAAAATGACTTGACTTGACTTGAACCACCATCTTCTATGATGGAACTGTTACCAACATACGCCATCACATCAATTCCCTCGACAGAATAAATGCCCTCAATGGACTTCCCCACAAAACCCTATCTCTCCCTAGTCTAGTCATCCTCATAGGCATCTTTTGGTGGTGTCTTTTCGGGGACATTTTTATTAGAAGTCACTGGAAGTAGAGACAGCTAATATGAAGGCAATGCTATAGTGGCATTGTATTGAGGGTACAGTTTATTTGGTGATTCGTAAAAAAAAGACCTTGTTTGGTGGAAATGTGAAATTCCTTCATGCATACAGAGAATGAGTAAATATTAATCTCTGAATGTTGTTGTGCCATCATTGTGCAGAAAATAACCGACCACAATAAGTGATGTGCTGTCTCTATGTGACGTCTCATCAACCCCCCATTATTCCAAGTCTCTGGGTTTGCATATGCGAACATCAGTACTGATTCTAACAACATCAGAAGTCTAAAATGAAAGATTCACAGAAATCAATGGAAAAGGCAGTATTCTGTGGGGACTCAGGGAATCATAGAGAATGATAAAAGATAAAATTGGTAAAAGAGACCTCAAGAGAAACTGAAACGATGTATAAAGTCAAAGCTTTTGTTGCTCTAGGCTATGACATGCGGTCACAGTCACTGGTCACTAGCCTGGCAATGTCACACTATACAGTACCTTGAGGAAGACTTGTCACACAGTGCATCAAAAGCTATAAGAGTGTTGTTACTAATGACTTGCCTCATGCAATATCGACCATTCATTAACCATCTGATCCATATTGCACACAAACAAGGCAAGAACAGTCAGCAGCTCTGGTCTGATCTGAATGATTCTTTTCATTTCCTAGGAGTTAGTGTGTATAAATTTTCATAATTCAACCAGGAAAAAAGTTAGAACAGTTATAGAAGTGTCATTTCCAAACAACCAGGTCATTACTTCCACTGGAAGAGTGCCCTCTCAAAGAGTTTGCCAGATCATTATCCTCTTGGTAGAGTGTTTTTGCAGCTATTGGTGTTCTTGTCCCCTCATTATAGTGTCTTTAAATTTTAGACACTTAAGTCTGATGCTAGTATATTTGTATCCCCTATTACGGGGAAGTCATGGCCTAGTGGTTAGAGATCTTGACTCCTAACCCTAAGGTTATGGGTTTGAGTTTCGGCCGGGTTCCCTTGAAGAATTCTGATTGCCCTCTTTTTGTATTCCCATACTAACTCAACCTAAAATGTGTGCCAGTGTTTTTGATTTATCCACATGTCCATTCTACAATATCTACAATGTCAGGTATAGTATTTTTACTTGTAACTGGACTTTCTCATTACTTGAAGATCTCCAGGGAAGCACTACCCTGTGATATTTAAAAAATGCACAGCATCAGCATCATAAGCATCTCTTAATGCACAATATGTAGTTCTTTTGACATTGGCTTTATTGCCAAAACCACAATTTTTATTTGTTTTGTTGTTGTTGTTGTTTTTTCCTGAGCCTGCATTTCTGGAAATGTCTCAGCCTTTTTAGAGTTCATCTTTTGTCTTTCCTGAAGGCATTGTCAATGACTTACTTCATTGCCTTAAATAAATTATTTTTTTTTTATCTATGCAAGATTAAGCTGAAATAGAATCCATATATCAGATCAAAAGCATTGTAGCATAATCTCTCAAGTTATGCATGAGATACTAGACATAGGTATCAGCTAGAACAAGCTATAAACTATTTGCTTACAACCTACAAACTTCTAGCAAAGTCATGATTATATTCACACTATATTCTGTCATACACTCTGTTTTGTCATGTTCCTTATCTAATTTTATGTAGTTCATGTCATGGCCCCAGTTTGCATACTGAGAGCTAGTGCCAATGTCAGATTTGTTTCAGATAATATTATCTGTTGTCAGGCTTTGTAGCAAATCCCTCTTATGATCCTGTTCATGCTTATCCTGTCACAGACTCATTGTAGGGATTTGGCACCAGAGTGTGTCACAGAATTTTCTCTCTTGGTCTAACTTCTACTCCTTGGATATGCTTCTTGTATTGTTGTAATATATTGTTACATATAGCCAATATTACTGTTAATCTCTTGGCAGTACCCTGTTTTTGTTTGTATATGGGTGGTTTAAGACTTTATACTGGAATGTATCCTTTTTTCAGAGCTGTTTATCTGTTGTTTTGCTTCACCTATTTTTTCATTGTGGTAGAAAAAAAAGCAAGCAATAGTTTTGCACATTCACTAATAAAAAAAACAAAAAAAAACAAAGTGTGTTTAATATATTAATACTTTGGAAAGCAGGACATTTTGGCTAAGAAAAGGTTTTGACAGAAGACTACAGAAGAGTGACATGTTTTACATTTATTGTTATTATTATTTCAGTGGGTTTGACATGCCCAGTCGATGATCGGAATCTTCATCTGATGTACCTCATTTTAATCACATTTGTCAAAAGCGCTGTTGATTCCTGTCACATGGGTGTGCACAGACTGAAGACAAGGAAGATGAAAGATGTTCCAATGCAAGTATTTAATAAGAATCCACATAGAACAAACACAGAAGACAGCAGCAAACACATGCAACTCAAATGTAGACCAGACATTATACTAAGGTACAGGAAGGATGTAAGTATTGTAGCAAATAAGATAATTAATAAAACACATCTGAACCAAATGAACTAATAATAGTAACCACAGAAACAAAGGACAAGTGGGAAAATCAAACAAAAGAGCACAGGAACTAAAAATACAACATAGAAGTCCATGACAACAAAAACCAACTGAACAGTCTTGTGATCATTTCATGGTGTGAAAGTAATACGACAGACATAATGTTGATGGCATCTTGAAGTTGTGTTCTTGGAATCAAAGAACTCAATGCATTTGATGCATTCATTATATTCTGACATGCCTCAGTGTTAGTTGTCAGTTTATTACCTAATGTGCTCCATTTTCACATTTCACAAGCATTACTGTGGTGTAATGACTGCATAGAAGTACTCTTTATTGCTTTTTCTTTTTCCTAAATCATCCTCATCAAAAGGGAAAAAAATAGCAGAGTGTCAAAATTCTTCTAAATATACTATGCCATGGAACAGATGCATAACATTATTCCCATTATATAATCACAGCCTTGACCGAGTGCCTGAGCTGTCAGTCATGACATTACACTTTTATGGAAGAAATGAGGGAAAGACATTACGTGAAAAAAGGTCAAGAAATAGCTCATGAGACTGGTAGAGAGCAGAGCACTTACGTGATGGCCTCATCTGCAGATACGACCACAAGAACGCCTTTCTCTTTATGAGGCTGTCCGTACAGTCATTATCTCTAGGTTATTTCTGCAATAGGAGATGTTGTCATCTTTTTCGTTTTATCCATTTTTCCTTTCACCTCCATCTCAGATCTTCATCTCCATCATCCTTCATTCAGTTTTCACATTTTATTTATTTTTTCAAATTTCTCCAGCCGAGTCTTTCAGCATCTATTTTTGTTTGTACCTAATGCTTCTTTTCCCACCTGTCTTGTAAAAGATTGCACTGCTCCGTCACATTTGTTTGCTTGTCCTCTTTGTCATTGCCCATTCCTCCCTTTCTCTATATTGGGCTTCATCAGACAAGTTGTCTGCTTTGAAATTTAGGCCAGGCTAATCCGCCCCCGGTGATGTGTTGAGCCTTGTGCAAACTGAGGATGACGGTTAGTCGGGGGCTTGTCCTGTATCGCAAAAAGTCCTCGTCATTTTTATTACAAGAAGTTATCAATACATAATATTACTGTTGTGGCTGTTGCAGTTTGCTAAATGAGAAAGGTTTACTCCTATGTATGTTAAAATACTTTCTTTTAAGGATGTGAAATAATTGTCGTCTCTGATGATATCATAATTATTGTTTTGAAAATGTGCAAACTGATATTATTGAGGATGCCACTTACTTTCCAATAAACAAATAAAAAAAAACGTTTTGAGAGTCAAAAGCATTCACTGTGTGATGAAGGCTATTAGAAAGCAGTTAGAATGACCCTATAATTCAAGTTATGAAAGCAAACAATATCCATACAAAATATGTATGGGTTTGTGTTTCATAAAATATGATATAGTCACGTAATTTCACACAAGCAAGTGTGCCATTGCCCTGAATATGAGTGTGATTGCAAATTAGATATTTGGTCACACTTTATTTTAGGGTCCAATTCTCACTATTAACTAACCATTAACTATTACTTTTGCCTCAATTAACTCCTTATTTGCTGCTTATTAATGGTTTATAAGGTAGTTGTTAAGTTTAGGGTATTGGGTAGGATTATGGATGTCATGCATTATATGTGCTTTATAAGCACTAATAAACAGCCAATACGTTAATAATAGACATGCTAATAAGCAACTAGTTATTAGTGTGAATTGGACCCTATACTAAAGTGTTACCAGATATTCATTTTCCTCAAGTAAGAAAAAAAAACAGTTAATACAATTGTTAATACAAAAGTAGTTAAATTTTAGACCCAGTATTACCTCTTTATTTCTGTTTCATCATTGAAATTAGTTCCAAACAATGCCAGATTAGAGTATTCACACATCTCAGAGCAACATTGTGGTGTTTTGTTCCTGAATTAATATGTTTTGAATGAATCAATGATTCAATGATACATTCGTAAAGACAGCCAGTGGCTTCATTATTAAATTAATCATCAGTTTTGAATGAATTGTTTAAAGGCCGTGTTGCAGGGTAATTTTTTTTACGAATTTGTGCAATTTGCTTGTTGGTAATAAACATTTAAACTGTTTTCCATTGTATTTTATGTTGTTGGGTATCACAAAATGGAATATAATACGAAAAAGTAGGTACTATCTTACAGCGGTCTCCTTTCCCGCACAATGCATTGCATCACGTCACGTTGGGGAGATAATTTACCAAAGCACGCCTTGAAAGCATTGAGAGTGACTAGAGAGAGAGAGTAGTAGACGAGAGTATTCAGATAGTGCAGATTATAGATAAATAGATAAATACTAGGGGTGTAACGGTTCACAAAATTCACGGTTCGGTTCGATACAATTCTCTGGTGTCACGGTTCGGTTCGGTACGTCTTAGATACAGCAAAAAGAAAAAATTGGCAGATAAATTTCCTTGATTTTTAGAAAATGTTTTATTTATTAAAACTAACAAAGTATGTTTTTTTTTGTTTGTTTTTTTACATTGAACAATGATGGAGCTTTTCTTTACCCATCTTCTATGGTGTTTTCTTAAGCAGCTCCTTATAAAAAAATGTTAAATGTTATACTGTTGTAGTAGTTATGAACAAATACAAAGATGTAACTTTTTATATGGAACTCTATAACTCTTTATATTGAGTGTGTTTTTACTCAATTGGTTCTCTATAGGGCTTATGTTTTTTGGAACAAAGCAGGAATTACGGTCTGGCTGAAATGGGCTCGTGAAGGAATATTGTAACGGGGCTCAATTATATTAAGCATGTTCTTAAAACCTGCGTTTTCCACTATAGGCGCTCGCTCACTCAGTACGCGCTGAAGGCTCGTTGCAAAATGGCTAAAGGGTCTTTCACACAGGACGCGGTATATGCGGCGCTGGACCCTGGGCTCAGCGTTGCCCTTCAGATACAACGCGATTTGCGCTGCACCATGCCAAGAGCAAAGTAGGTGGAGTTTTCAAAACTGCCCGTGCATATTTATAACAGTTGTTCTATCTAATAACGTGCAGGCCTGTTAATTGTAACGTAGCCTACTGCTCAGGAAATTCCAACACATACAGTACTAGTCCATTTTGATTTCCGTGCTTGTTTGGATGCCCTGATCGATTGATAAAGTGCACTCAAACACCAGACCTGTTGGTTATTGGAGGATCTTCTTTTTCTGGTCTGTTAAACACATTGGCCATTTTGCAACGAGGCTTCAGCGCGTACTGAGTGAGCGAGCGCCTGACTGAGTAGCCTAACATAAACATATAAGTTGGTGTTTTTTTTCTTCTTCGGGGGTGTCAGAGGCGTTGCCTGTTACGTCGTTTGGGTTATTGGGCTACCTTGTTGAACGCATGTCATTATATTTCACAATTTTTCATTTATTTTTCAAATATAATTAATTAGTCCAACGAACCGTTCGGTACATAATGCGTACCGCGTACCGAACCGAAAGCCTCGTACCGAACGGTTCAATACGAATACGCTTATCGTTACACCCCTAATAAATAAATAGAAATAGACAGATAGATAGACTAGATATATAGATAGATAGACAGACAGACAGATAGATATCGACCAACAGCAACCCAAACACACTCGCTTCCCTACAGCACAAGCTTTCCAATGCAGTTTCCGTGGGACAGCACCACCCACACAAATACCTGCCAAACACAGCGACAGAAACATTTGCAACATTTTCACCTGAGGAAGAGATAAACACCTAGAAACACCCATTTTCTGCGATGCTTATTGATAGCAACTCACCAGGACACTTTACCAACTCT